>NC_092267.1:11997500-12297500 GCF_036320965.1 Panulirus ornatus | reverse complement strand
TTCATTACCCACTCAATCAAACCACCTGACACCCCATATTGTCCTCAAACATTTCATTTCCAATACATCCACCCTTCTCCGTACAACCTTATCTATAGCCCATGTCTCGCAACCATATGACATTGTTGGAACTACTATTCCTTCAAACATACCCATTTTTACTCAGATAACTTTCTCTTTCACACATTCTTCATCACACCCAGAACTTTCACCCCCTACCTCATTCTGTGACTCACTTCTGCTTCAATGGTTCCATTTGCTGCTAAGTCCATTCCCAGATATCTAAAACAATAAAACACTTCCTCCAATTTTTCTCCATTCAAACTTACATCCCAGTCAACTTGTTTTGCAACCCTACTGAACCTAATGATCTTGCTTTTATTTACATTTACTCTCAACTTTCTCCTTTCACACACTTTTCCAGTTTCAGTCACTGTCTTCTGCAGTTTCTCACTCGAATCAGCCACTAGAGTTGTATTATCAGCGAACAACAACTGACTTACTTCTCAGGCCCTGCCATCCCCAACAGACTGCATGCTCGTCCCTCTGTCCAAAACTCTTGCACTTACCTCCCTAACAACCCAATCCATAAACAAATTATACAGCCATGGGAACATCACACTCCCCTGCCACAAACTCTCTTCTCTTCCAACTCGTACAATACTTTGCATCCTTGGTGAAAACTTTTCACCGTTTTTAGCAACTTACCACCCTCATCATATCCTCTTAAGACCTTCCACAAAGTATCTCTATCAACCCTATCATATGTCTTCTCCAGATCCATAAATGCTACATACAGATCCATCTTTTTTTTCTAAGTATTTCTCGCACATCTTCGTCAAAGCAAACACTTGATCCACACATCCTTTACTACTTCTGAAACCACACTGTTCTTACCCAATCTGATGCACTGTGCCTTCACCTTCTCAATGAATACCCTCCCATATAATTTCCCAGGAATGCTCAACAAACTTATGCCTCTGTAGTTTGAACACTCACCTTTAATCCCTTTTGCCTTTGTACAGTGGCACTTTGCATGCATTCTGCCAATCCTGAGGCACTTCACCATGATCCATACATACATTGACCAATCAACAACACAGTCACCACCTTTTTTTTTTTTTATAGATTCTACTGCAATACCATCCTAACCTGCTGCCTTGCCAGATTTCATCTTCCACAAAGCTTTCACCACCTCCTCTTTCTTAACCAAACTATTCTCCCTACCCCTCTCACCTCTCACACTATCCTGACCAAAACACAGCACATATGCTACTGTATCATCAGACATTGAACAAACCTTCGAAATACTCACTCTATCTCCCTCTCACATCACAGGTGTTCACATTTGTTCTCTTGTCTTACACATGTTATTTACCACCTTCCAAAACATATTTTTATTATTCCTAAAGTTTAATGATATGTCTCACCTCAACTATTATTGGTGTATTTTGTTTATTTCAAAATTTGGAATTTTTTATTTTTCAATTGTGCAATTGGTTGTTTATTCCAAAATTCAGAAATTTTGGCATTTGGAAGGCCTGGGCCCCATTGGATCTGAAATTGGAGGTTTATTTGATATTATTATTATTATTATTATTATTATTATTATTATTATTATTATTATTATTATTATTAGAATTGTGAGAGTCTTGGAAAGGGGGTAAGTATGCAGTCTGTAGGGGAGAAGGGGGCTTGGGATTGAATCAGTTGTTGTTTGCTGATGATATAGCACTGGTTGCAGTTTTGAGTGAAAATCTGTAGCAGTTGGTGACAGTTTGGAAGTGTGTGAAAGGAGGAAGTTGAGAATGAATGTATATAAATCTAATAGATTTAGTAAAGTTGAGGGACAGTTAGTCATTGTATGAGTTTTGTTGGAGAAAAATTGATAAAGTGAAGTGTGTTGGTTACCTAGGAGTGGACATCACAGTGAATGGAACCATGGAAGTGGAAGTGAATCATAGGTTGGGTAAGGGATAAAGTTTCTGGGAATGCTGCATAATGTGCAGAAAGAGAGGTGATTGTCTTAATCAAAATTGGGTATGTTTGAAGGTATAGTAAATATATAAGGACAGTATTTGGTGTGAGGTGGTTTGACTCAGTAAGTAATTAAAGGGTAAGAGAAAAGTGTGGAAATGAAAAGATTGTGGTTGAGAGGGCTGAAGGGATGTGCTGAAATGGTTTGGACATATGGAGAGAGTTAGTGAGTTGAGGTAATAGGAAATATGTCAGAAGTGGAGGGAACAGGGAGAAAGTATGGAGAGAATGAGTGAGGAGAGGTGAGAGGAAATGTGTCAGAAGTGTAGGGAACAGGGAGAAGGGGGAGACTAGATTTAAGTGAAAAAGACTTTGTGTGATTGGGGCTTAAACATTCTGGAGGGTGGAAGGCTTGCACAGGATAGAGTGAATTGGAATGATGTGGTATTCAAGGGTTGATGTGCTGTCAGTGGACTGAGCCAGGCCAAGTAAAATGGCTGATGTAGACCATGGAAAGGTATCTGGGACCTGGATATTGGTAGAGAGCCATGGTTTCATTGCATTAAACATGACAGCCAGAGAATGAATGTGAACCAATGCTGCCTTACTTCATCCATTCCTTGCACTGTCTTGCTGATGCAGGAAATGGCTATCAGGTATGAAAAAATCATTATCATGACATCCTTCAACATTTCTTCCAATCCATTTGTTTTGTTTACTCTTATCCTATTCCACCCTTAATCCGTTTTTCATAGTACCTCCGTACACGGACCTGTTTTCCAAGCTCATTCGTTTTCTCCACTTTTTTCACACCCATGTTATATCCTTTTTGTTTTTTAAAACCTTTGTAAACAAACTCTCACACTCATCTCCACTAAGAATTGATCAAACATCCTTCCTGCTGCCTTTCTCACATACAGCAATCTCTCCTTTGTAAGCCCTTCAGTTGGCACATAATCCGGTGGTGCCCGTTGACCCTCATCCCCACTCCCTCTCATGTATTTATGTATGACTTTTTTTTTTAAACCAAATATTTTTCATTTTCAATCCTTTTTTATTTCAGTGTATGGCTCACAACCTGTTCCCCTTTTAAGTGAACACTCTGTACCCCCATGCCCCCAATCTTGCCCTCAAATGCCACATCATCTTCTGATATATTTAGATCCCACGGCATCAAGATACAATCGTTTGCATTCATAGTGCTGAGCTACTCATTCAGTCCTTCCTAAGATGCACCCCTTTCTTCACCCTTTCCCACTACCAAGTGCAAAAACAGTAACAGTCACCCACCTCTTACAATCTTTTTTTTTTTTTTTTTTTTTTTTATACTTTGTCGCTGTCTCCCGCGTTTGCGAGGTAGCGCAAGGAAACAGACGAAAGAAATGGCCCAACCCCCCCATACACATGTACATACACACGTCCACACACGCAAATATACATACCTACACAGCTTTCCATGGTTTACCCCAGACGCTTCACATGCCTTGATTCAATCCACTGACAGCACGTCAACCCCTGTATACCACATCGCTCCAATTCACTCTATTCCTTGCCCTCCTTTCACCCTCCTGCATGTTCAGGCCCCGATCACACAAAATCCTTTTCACTCCATCTTTCCACCTCCAATTTGGTCTCCCTCTTCTCCTCGTTCCCTCCACCTCCGACACATATATCCTCTTGGTCAATCTTTCCTCACTCATTCTCTCCATGTGCCCAAACCATTTCAAAACACCCTCTTCTGCTCTCTCAACCACGCTCTTTTTATTTCCACACATCTCTCTTACCCTTACGTTACTTACTCGATCAAACCACCTCACACCACACATTGTCCTCAAACATCTCATTTCCAGCACATCCATCCTCCTGCGCACAACTCTATCCACAGCCCACGCCTCGCAACCATACAACATTGTTGGAACTACTATTCCTTCAAACATACCCATTTTTGCTTTCCGGGATAATGTTCTCGACTTCCACACATTTTTCAAGGCTCCCAAAATTTTCGCCCCCTCCCCCACCCTATGATCCACTTCCGCTTCCATGGTTCCATCCGCTGACAGATCCACTCCCAGATATCTAAAACACTTCACTTCCTCCAGCCTCTCACCATTCAAACTCACCTCCCAATTGACTTGACCCTCAACCCTACTGTACCTAATAACCTTGCTCTTATTGACATTTACTCTTAACTTTCTTCTTCCACACACTTTACCAAACTCCGTCACCAGCTTCTGCAGTTTCTCACATGAATCCGCCACCAGCGCTGTATCATCAGCGAACAACAACTGACTCACTTCCCAAGCTCTCTCATCCCCAACAGACTTCATACTTGCCCCTCTTTCCAAAACTCTTGCATTTACCTCCCTAACAACCCCATCCATAAACAAATTAAACAACCATGGAGACATCACACACCCCTGCCGCAAACCTACATTCACTGAGAACCAATCACTTTCCTCTCTTCCTACACGTACACATGCCTTACATCCTCGATAAAAACTTTTCACTGCTTCTAACAACTTTCCTCCCACACCATATATTCTTAATACCTTCCACAGAGCATCTCTATCAACTCTATCATATGCCTTCTCCAGATCCATAAATGCTACATACAAATCCATTTGCTTTTCTAAGTATTTCTCACATACATTCTTCAAAGCAAACACCTGATCCACACATCCTCTACCACTTCTGAAACCACACTGCTCTTCCCCAATCTGATGCTCTGTACATGCCTTCACCCTCTCAATCAATACCCTCCCATATAATTTACCAGGAATACTCAACAAACTTATACCTCTGTAATTTGAGCACTCACTCTTATCCCCTTTGCCTTTGTACAATGGCACTATGCAAGCATTCCGCCAATCCTCAGGCACCTCACCATGAGTCATACATACATTAAATAACCTTACCAACCAGTCAACAATACAGTCACCCCCTTTTTTAATAAATTCCACTGCAATACCATCCAAACCTGCTGCCTTGCCAGCTTTCATCTTCCGCAAAGCTTTTACTACCTCTTCTCTGTTTACCAAATCATTTTCCCTAACCCTCTCACTTTGCACACCACCTCGACCCAAACACCCTATATCTGCCACTCTGTCATCAGACACATTCAACAAACCTTCAAAATACTCATTCCATCTCCTTCTCACATCACCACTACTTGTTATCACCTCCCCATTTACGCCCTTTACTGAAGTTCCCATTTGCTCCCTTGTCTTACGCACCCTATTTACCTCCTTCCAGAACATCTTTTTATTCTCCCTAAAATTTACTGATAGTCTCTCACCCCAACTCTCATTTGCCCTTTTTTTCACCTCTTGCACCTTTCTCTTGACCTCCTGTCTCTTTCTTTTATACTTCTCCCACTCAATTGCATTTTTTCCCTGCAAAAATCGTCCAAATGCCTCTCTCTTCTCTTTCACTAATACTCTTACTTCTTCATCCCACCACTCACTACCCTTTCTAAACAGCCCACCTCCCACTCTTCTCATGCCACAAGCATCTTTTGCGCAATCCATCACTGATTCCCTAAATACATCCCATTCCTCCCCCACTCCCCTTACTTCCATTGTTCTCACCTTTTTCCATTCTGTACACAGTCTCTCCTGATACTTCTTCACACAGGTCTCCTTCCCAAGCTCACTTACTCTCACCACCTTCTTCACCCCAACATTCACTCAATCTATTTTCAGTAAATTCACCCAGTCTTGAACTTGTGTTGAAGTTTTTGATTCTTTCTGTATTTGCAGCTCATTCCCTCACACCGCTTTTCCTAGATTTCTGGCACAACTTGGTAGTACTTCCCCACATTCAGTAGCTCCTTAACTCCCCTGTTAAATTTCCTGTCTGACCTTCTGAAACTCAGGTTTTTCTAGTTTTATGAAGAATGTATGTAATCATATAATTTTCAAGGTATTCATATAGCAGTGAAGAAAAAAATAAGTTTAAAGTATATATATCATCCACAACTGTCACTCAGATAATGTGTAGAAAGTTATGTAGTTGTGTTGGCACAATGCACAAAGAAGTGGAGGAGTAAGGCCTCAGTATGAAGTGAGTTGCCGCTGTGCTTGTTTTTTCATTTAGTTTATTTTCCCTGAAAAACTTAATTATTGTGGTGTTTTGTAATAAATCTTTGTTTTAATCAGTGTGATTCATATTAGACTTTTTTGATAACAGTATAAATGATAAAAAGTTTTTAAAATTATCAACTGTACCATTCTGATGCTTTGTTGTCAAAGTCAGGTTCACATTGACAGTGCTGCCTACACTTAAGCGAAAAACACCTTATCCTGGTTCAGCTTGGTCATCTTTTAGTGCTGGAAGAATCGGTTTCCATGAAATCTTTCTCCACATGATCCAAAGGCAGATCATCATCATCATGTAATTATTTTCCTCCCCAAAAACCATGTCGTTGGCATGGCTGGAGTTTGAAGTGACTGTGGTGAAAAACTTTTCTTGCATTGCCAACTCAGCAACTACCCAGGCTCAGTGTTTGACCTTGAAATAAGAGGCTCAAAACTCGCTACACTTATTTACATCTAGATGAGTTGCTTACCTTGCGTTACATCATGTAAGGAGTAGTTAAGGGTTAACAGTCCCACAGCTTCATCAAAAGTGCCATCCTGTATTTCACTTTTGCCCTTGCACTAACTGCAGATTTTTTCCTCTGAACACTCCAACCAACACAAGCCTCAGATTTTTCCCTTTGAATACTCCAACCACTCCCCCATCCCCTTCAGTTTAGTCTCACTCAGAGCCAGAGCATCCATTTTTCTCTTATCAAAAATACCCCTTTTCTTTCCCATCCTCTCATCCTGGTTACATCCACACATTCAGACATGCTAGAATGAGCCTTAGAGGAGAAATCGTCATTTGGCTCTTCTGTTCCTGATTTTGGAAAGTGATGCAGGGAGGGGAGGGTTTTCATTTGCCTGCTTCTACCTGTTTGTCACCTCTTATGACATGCATGAGATATGTGGTTAGAATTCTCACCCATATCCCCATGGATGGTGTTCAGTGGAGCAGTGTTTACAATATGCAGGTGACATGTGTGGCATGCATCCGGATGGAGGTGGGCTTATGAGGGAGGGTAGTGAGAGGTAGGATGTGGTGGTTGAATTGCTAGTGAAAGGGAAGAGAGAGTTGTATGGACAAGTACCTGCAGGGAAGTAGTGCTAGTGATTGGGATGTGTAGAAAAAGAAGGTGCAGGAAGCCATGAGAAAGTTGCATAACCTGAAAAAGAGGGCAGATGAGAGATGAACTGAGAAGCATCATTGAAGTTTAGGGCAATAAGAAAATGTTTTGAATGAAGATTGATAGTATGAGAACGAGAGAATAGATGGAAACACCAGTGAATGGAGCAGTTGAAGAAGTGGTAATAGGCAGAGAAGAGGCAAAAAAGAATTTGAGTTAGCATTTTGAAGGACTCTTGAATATCTTGCATGATGGCATATCAGATGTGGTGTTTTTAGGATGTTGACATGTAAAGTAAGAGTGTCTTGCTGAATAGTTTGTTGCAAACATAGTAGATAGTGAAAACCTTTTATTTAGATGCTGTTTAGTAAAACTGCAGAAGTGGATGGGATTGCAATTGAGATCCTTGAGAAAGGGGGTGACATTTGATTGTTTAGTTAGGCTATTCCATATTTGTATGGTACAAGGTTAGATGCTTGAGGACAGACAGAATGAATATACAGTGCCCTTATATAAAGGGAAGGGGACAAATACAAATACTTAAATAAGAAAGCTCTAAGTCTGTTTGAGTATACCTTATCAGTTGTATGGGAGAGTGATATTGAGAGGGTGGTGGCATATAGAGATCATATGACTTGGGAGGAGCAGCATGGACAATGTGAGAACCCAGGGTTTGTTTTGAATAATTTGTACAAACTTCTTAGTGACAGATAATCTTGCCAGAGGGAATTGAATTGTGTGATGCATTTATGACAGGGAAGGTGCTGTGAGTATATGGGGTAAGTGGAAAGTGACTTAAATACATTGAAGAGGCTTTATCTGGACAGTCTGTCATGCGTTTAATTGAAAAGGAAGGAGGGGAATTGGTTCTCATTGAATGTCT
Source organism: Panulirus ornatus (assembly GCF_036320965.1). Classification (NCBI taxonomy): domain Eukaryota; kingdom Metazoa; phylum Arthropoda; class Malacostraca; order Decapoda; family Palinuridae; genus Panulirus; species Panulirus ornatus. Next base: position 12,289,434 of record NC_092267.1, on the reverse strand, counting down.
TCATTAAAGATGTGTGATGTCTCCATGGTTGTTGACACTGTTTATGGACACTGTGTGTGTGTGTGTGTGTGTGTGTGTGTGTGTGTTGTTGTTGGGGGTGCATAAATGAAGGCCTACAGCTTACTGGTGATGTTAAGGCATGTGAAATTAATGTTACTTCTCTCCCATGACACAGCTCTGGTGACAGACTTGAGAGGAATTCCAGAAGCTGGTAACAAAGTTTAGGAGAGAGTGCAAAAGAAGAAAGTAAGAAAAGATATGAACAAAATTAAGGTTGTTAGTTACAACAGTGAGGTGAGACATTATTGTTTAAGATTGAATCCAAATGGGGAAGACTTTAAGAAATGGAGCACTTGGTTACTTGTGAATGGACTCAGCAGCGGACAGTACCATGGAAGCTGAAGTGAATCACTAGGAAGGAAAGTGGGCTAAGATCCTGGGTGCATTAATGAGCATGTGGAATGAGAGGTCATTGTCTGTTGAGGCAGAGCTGGATATGTTTGAAAGTATGGGAGTTCTAACAGTGTTGTATGGATTTGAGATTTGGAGTGAGGAAGCAAAAGAAAGGAAGATAGTGAAGTTATTGAAAATAAAATGCTTGATGACTTTATGTGGAGTTGTTGATCATGTTAGGGATAACATTGCAAGATATAGGTGTGAAGCAGAGTATGATAGGAGCTTTCAGGAAGTTAAGAGATGTGCAGAGGATTGATCAAATTGGAACATTGTGGTATAAAGGGTGTGATGTACTTTTACCTTGCTGAAGCAGGCAGGGGACACCATGGGATAGCTGAAGCAGGCAGGGGAAACCATGGGATAGTCCGTGAGGGCATGACTGGATTTAAGGCTGCTGTTTTTATTCATTAAACATGACAGCTAGAAAGTAAATGTGAGCAAATGAGGATGTTGTGTCTGTTACTGGTGACACCTCACAAAACAGAAAGTAGCAAACAAGTGAAAAAAAAAATTTTGTTCAGGTTATACTTTTTATTTGCCATATTTTGTGTGAAAAGATTAGGTAAGTTGTACTTGAGTTGATGTAATTCTTACTTGGTAGTAGAAAGATCGGACAAGTAGTACTCAAGTTGATATAATTTTTACTTGATATATTTTTTTTTTTTTTTTTTCATACTTTGTCGCTGTCTCCCGCGTTTGATATATTTTTCCTTTTTTTTATTTAGGGTAGCAGGGTAGCTAGTCAACTTCAGGATATTAAACATGGTATTGAGGGAATGGATTATAATGTGTGAAAATAGGCTTGCAATGTGATGCAGACAGGTGTGGAAGAGAAGATGTGACATTGATGTGAAAAGATGGTTGGTTGCAAGTAGTGTCAGTCCAAAGTTCAAGCGTGAGAGGTTAAGAATGTATGTCATGGTTGCATTTGAGCCAGGCAGATGCATACTGGAGAGGGGTTGATGAGGATAATGACTTGATGATACCCCCCACTCCTTGAGCTATACAATACTCTATGCAATATATTTACTGATTGAATATGGATATTTGAATAATATTCAATTATTGTAAACCAATTATTCGCTTAAAGGAAAAAGAGCCTACAGTATGAAGAATATGTGTAAGGAGAGAAAGTTATCTTGGAGAGCAAAAAATGGGTATGTTTGAAGGAATAGTTCCAGCAGTATTATATGGTTGCAAGGCATGGGCTATAGATAGGGTTGTACAGAGGGGGGTGGATGTGTTGGAAATTAAATGTTTGAGGACAATATGTGGTGTGAGGTGGTTTGATCGATTAAGTAATGAAAAGGTAAGAGAGATGTGTGGAAGTAAAATGAGTGTGGTTGAGAGAGCAGAAGAGGGTGTGTTGAAGTGGTTTAGTCATATGGAGAGAATGAGTGAGAAAGATTAACAAAGAGGATATATGTGTCAGAGATGGAGGGAAGAAGAAGGGGGAGACCAAATTGGAGATGGAAGGATGGAGTGAAAAAGATTTTGAGCAATTGGGATCTGAACATACAAGAGGGTGAGAGGCATGCAAGGAATGCATTGGAACAAATTGGTATACAGGGGTCAATGTGCTGTCAATGGACTGAACAAGGACATGTGAAACATCTGGGATAAACCATGGAAAATTCTGTGGGGCCAGGATGTGGATAGGGAGGTGTGGTTTCGGTGCATTGCACATGACAACTAGAGACTGAGTGTGAAGGATTGTGGCCTTTTTGTTTGTTGTCATAGTGCTGCCCTGCTGAAGCAGTGGGTAGCCATGCTGTTTTCTTTGGGAATGATGAAGGCAAGCAAGTATGAATATTTACATGTGTATATATATGTCTGTGTATGTGCATCTATATGTGTATACGTTGATATATATATGTATGTATATGTGCGTGTACGGACCTTCATGTATATACATATATGTGTATACGAGAGGATGGGCCATTTTTCGTTTGTTTCCTGGCACTACCTCGCTGATGCGGGAAACTGTGATCAAGTATAATGAGAAATAAGATAATAGTATAATTTAAAGGATTCAGTAATGTACACTCATTACCAGAGAAACAACTGTGTGTTTCACTACCATCCTATGTAAAACATTGACATGGTTATAGTTTTGAAATTGTCTTGAATACTAAAGATTATTCCTATAAGCTGTTCTGTCATCAGTCAAAATTTTCTTTCTATTTAAAAATGGTTGCTGAAATCTTGTGATAGAATTATTTCTGTACAATTTCTGTACAATAAGTATGTTTGATTTTATGAGAATTTGACCAGAATATGTGTTTTAACATCCAAATTACTCAAGAATTGCAGAATTCTTTAAAATGCTATGATGCTGAAGTTACCTCAGTAAGTAGTGATCTATTTAATAAAGAGCCATGTTATATGGAAATTTAGAATGTTTTGCATACTTAAGGGAAATGATGTGTTGACACCTATCACTCATGTTTTGAGCATTTCATTATCATCATGCTGAGTTCATAATTTGCCATCCCTGTTCATCAGATCCAAGGTGTGCACTTGGTGCCATGTAATAACAGAGCAGAGGAGGCTAAAAATGCCATTTGAGGAAAGATTGAAAGAACATTAGAGGATGTAGTTCCAAGCGATTAACTATGTGACCTGAATGGATAGGAAGGGGACAGAATGAATGATAGTTGATGAAGTCCTTGGATGCAATTGAAAATGGTGAAAGAAAACATGGATTATGTATATCAGAGGGCATAGATGTAACATATACATACTTTAAGCATGAAAATTTTCTTAAATACACATTGTTCAGATTCGAGGAGGACAAGGTTATAAGAAGTAGTGTGCATGTTGTGCAGTTTAGGAGAGAGTTGGGAGGGATTGTCAGAGTATATGGTTTCATTATGGAAGTCATATATTGTTGCAGTAGGTGTAGGACTAGAAATGCAAATGAAAAAAAGAAAATAAGGATAAGATTAGAAGATAATATTGAAGGGTGAAATGTACCTTCCAATATTAAAGGGTGAGATGTACCTTCCAAAAGAAATTGACAAGCTTGGAGTTTGAAAAAGTTTAAGGCGAGGTTGAGGTACTATTGAGGCAGTTTGATATGGTTGTAGTAGAGGCTAGGTTAGGGGGCAGGGTGCATTATGTGCATGTTGTGGAAAGAGGTTCAATGTGATGGAATGAAAATATAAGAATGTGGTGAATGAGAAAAAAGGTAAGTGAAAAAAACTAAATGTAACTGAAAATCTTTATGAACATAGGAATTAGATTGCAAAATGTAAAGCCCAGAGTAGAAGTAGATTGCAGAATACAAAGCCCAGAGTAGAAGAATTTAAAGGATGGTATATATCAGTATAAGGAAAACAATTAAGGATCTCGGAAGGAAAATGAATCAGAATTCTATCAATATGTCTATCTTGTATAATCTTGTCATTTCCAATTTAATGGGGTAGGTCAAATATATGAAGCCTCTGCAACACCTTTCACACATTTTCAATCTGTACGTTGTGTTTTAAAGTGAAATAGAATTTTGAACTTGTAAAAATGCTTCTTACATTTCTAACATTTCATGCAAAGTTGATTTGTCAAATAATGCAATATCTTCTTTCATACCCTCTCCACACTCAAAGTTCTTCTACTGTGCCCGATTTCTTATCATTCCTTTAACATCATCTGAAATATCCTTTATCCCTTGCTCCATATAATTCACACACTACATCTGTCCATCTTTGCATACTACTTTCCTTTTACCTTGTACTGTACTGTTTTATGTCTTAACCACCCAGTCATTTGCCATATATTCCAAATGACCATATCATCCAAAAAGATGTTCCATTCACAATCCTTCATACTACATAACCTTCTCTCATTTTCATTACTTATTTTGTATATCCTCCTAATTACAGTAGTATTTTGCCAATTATCCATTTCTGATGCTCTCATTTTTTTTTTCTTAGCTGTAACCTCTATTTACTTGGATTTCACAGCCATGCAACAGCATTGAGACAAGTACTACTATATCGTGCAAACTTCTTGCACACTTTGTGCTTCATTTTTTTCCATAATTCAGAACTTCCTTTACACCCACAATGTTTTTGAGTGCATGATGGTGCTTTCAACTTTAGCTTTCCCTCTACCATCCTTGCTAAGCTTTATTCCCAAATGTGTAAGTGTATTTATAGCTTACAGTTTTTAACTATGCAAGCTGATCTTACAGTCCCTCTCAAAAACTTACACCTTTCTGTTATTTGCATTAATTTTCAGCATCCCCCTCTTACATTGCTCATTGAACCAGCTAATCATTCAGTGCATTTGTTCTGCAGATTTAGGAAGCAACACAGCATTGTTTGCCTATATCTTCTGCAGCAACTTCCATTCTGTTTCTTCATGGTTAAATGTCACACAACAATCACCTCACTGAACATCTCATATTATGCATCCCCCATCCACATAGGCCTAAATACTGAATAACCATGGAGATATCACACAGTCTTGATGCATTCCAAGTTTCATTTCAGACCACTCATTTGTACCACCACTTATACATGCTTTCCTTCCATCATAAAAGCACTTCACAGCCATTCAAGTCTTTCATGTCCATCATATGCTGGAAGGAAGTATATTTGAGGATTAGATGTATGCCAGACAAGTCTGTGATAATGCTGTAAACGATGGATGAAATTTATGAGAATTGGAAGATATGCTAAAGAACTGATCGATGATGATGAAAGAGACATGGCCATTGGTACACTAGGAATAGAAATAAAGAAAGGAAGACATTACAAAGGAAGAAGTATGAAGAGCAAGAAAGCTCTTTAAGAATGGAAAAGTGGGGTGTATGGATGGAGTGTTAAGTGAGATGGTTTAAGAATGTGGGTGGAACTGAAGTGGATTTTATTTAGGAAGTATGTATGGAAGTAAGGAAAAGTGGTTAAAGGAAAATGAAGTAAAAGTGAGTGTAAGAAATCTATAATTTTAATAAAAAGAGCATTGTTGGCAAGATGTATGTTAGGATTGTGTTAAAGGACTAGTGAACCCATTATAGGTGAGAAGCAAAGTGATTTTAAGAAAGGAAGGTGTGTATATCAGATTTTTGCACTTTGACAAGGAAGGGAGAACTTTCAAAGAATATGTTCAAGCAGCACTTTTGGATAGATTTAATAGGAAAACATAGGGAATCCCAGTTTTGAGTCTTTATGGTGTGCATGGAAGAGTTTTGAATTCTGTTAAGAGCTTTCTAATGGAAGTAGTGTATGGTTAGAGTAAGTTGTGGTTTGGGTAGGTGGTTTGAAATTGATATTGGAGTACGGCAGGGTTGTGTGATGTTAGTTTCGTTATTTAATGTTTTTGTGGATGAGGCATTGCTGAGATAAGAACAAGGTACGGTGATTGTTGTGTGATGCATAGCCATGGAGAAAATAAGATGGAAATTCCTGTATTTTATGTAGATAATGCTATGATGGTATTTGAATGAGAGGATGAGTTTTAGATGAGCTCAAACATTTTTGGGTAAAATTTAGGTAGTATGACTATGGGAAAGCTGAAGATCAGTGTATAGTCATGCAATAGAGAAAATATGATGGTGCATTGAAAGGCCTGATAAAGAGAAAAAATTGGCTTAGAACATGCAATAGTTCTTGTCCTTACACTGAAGTAAGGCAGTATGTAGGTCAGTGTAGATAGAAAATAATATTATTTTTTTTATTATACTTTGTCGCTGTCTCCCGCGTTTGCGAGGTAGCGAAAGGAAACAGACGAAAGAAATGGCTCCCCCCCCCATACACATGTATATACATATGTCCACACACGCAAATATACATACCTACACAGCTTTCCATGGTTTACCCCAGACGCTTCACATGCCTTGATTCAATCCACTGACAGCACGTCAACCCCGATATACCACATCGCTCCAATTCACTCTATTCCTTGCCCTCCTTTCACCCTCCTGCATGTTCAGGCCCCGATCACACAAAATCTTTTTCACTCCATCTTTCCACCTCCAATTTGGTCTCCCTCTTCTCCTCGTTCCCTCCACCTCCGACACATATATCCTCTTGGTCAATCTTTCCTCACTCATTCTCTCCATGTGCCCAAACCACTTCAAAACACCCTCTTCTACTCTCTCAACCACGCTCTTTTTATTTCCACACATCTCTCTTACCCTTACGTTACTCACTCGATCAAACCACCTCACACCACACATTGTCCTCAAACATCTCATTTCCAGCACATCCATCCTCCTGCGCACAACTCTATCCATAGCCCACGCCTCGCAACCATACAACATTGTTGGAACCACTATTCCTTCAAACATACCCATTTTTGCTTTCCGAGATAATGTTCTCGACTTCCACACATTCTTCAAGGCCCCCAGAATTTTCGCCCCCTCCCCCACCCTATGATCCACTTCCGCTTCCATGGTTCCATCCGCTGCCAGATCCACTCCCAGATATCTAAAACACTTCACTTCCTCCAGTTTTTCTCCATTCAAACTCACCTCCCAATTGACTTGACCCTCAACCCTACTGTACCTAATAACCTTGCTCTTACTCACATTTACTCTTAACTTTCTTCTTCCACACACTTTACCAAACTCAGTCACCAGCTTCTGCAGTTTCTCACATGAATCCGCCACCAGCGCTGTATCATCAGCGAACAACAACTGACTCACTTCCCAAGCTCTCTCATCCCCAACAGACTTCATACTTGCCCCTCTTTCCAAAACTCTTGCATTTACCTCCCTAACAACCCCATCCATAAACAAATTAAACAACCATGGAGACATCACACACCCCTGCCGCAAACCTACATTCACTGAGAACCAATCACTTTCCTCTCTTCCTACACGTACACATGCCTTACATCCTCGATAAAAACTTTTCACTGCTTCTAACAACTTTCCTCCCACACCATATATTCTTAATACCTTCCACAGAGCATCTCTATCAACTCTATCATATGCCTTCTCCAGATCCATAATTGCTACATACAAATCCATTTGCTTTTCTAAGTATTTCTCACATACATTCTTCAAAGCAAACACCTGATCCATACATCCTCTACCACTTCTGAAACCACACTGCTCTTCCCCAATCTGATGTTCTGTACATGCCTTCACCCTCTCAATCAATACCCTCCCATATAATTTACCAGGAATACTCAACAAACTTATACCTCTGTAATTTGAGCACTCACTCTTATCCCCTTTGCCTTTGTACAATGGCACTATGCACGCATTCCGCCAATCCTCAGGCACCTCACCATGAGTCATACATACATTAAATAACCTTACCAACCAGTCAACAATACAGTCACCCCCTTTTTTAATAAATTCCACTGCAATACCATCCAAACCTGCTGCCTTGCCGGCTTTCGTCTTCCGCAAAGCTTTCAGTGCAGTAGAAATGGATATTTTGCACTGTATTTTTAAGATTTGGATTGAATGAATATGTGAGAAGGTATTTAGAAATATTTTACTCATGGATGAAAGTCATTTTGGATGGCATGGTTATGTAGAATGTATGGCAGATGATAGTTGGTCAAGAAGAAATATTTCAATACAGTAGAGGGTACAAGGAGGATAGGTAGATTGCTGAAGAGATGGATAGAGTTAATGTGAGAATTGAATTTTTGTGTTTTGATGAAATAGGACCATTTTGTGTATTCTTGTGGTATGAATGGAGACATTGATGTCAACTGACTTATTGTTCAAAGTGAAACAAGAAGAAGCACTTTTTTTTAATTTGTGGAAGGTCAGGTTTCTCTTTTAATAGTGAGCTTGGATTGAGGATGTGTATGGTTGATTAAAAGGAGGCTGAATGTACTTGATCCACCCTAGTGAGTTAGAAAGGGAGTAACTGATGTTTTATAGATAGCAGATAAATAGCATCAGATAAGTTTTTGATAAACATTTTTTATTGCTGTTGGTAAGCTTTGTGAATTAAAATTTATATCATTGATGAAGTACATATAGTTCAGTCTTAAGTGGGAGCTTATGGTTACTGTAGCACAATTGATATTGGTTGAGAAGGGTCTCTGTGAAATGATACACCCCATGTAAATGGGAATATGTTAGAAATAATAGTGACTGAAAATCAGTTGCTGTTAATAAACAGCATAACTGGCATTAAGTGTGTGACATCACACTGCAAGTTTTTAAGCCTTGATGTTTCAACAGAAAGAACCACCAGTTCATGTTGTATATCTTACAGACTGGAATTGAATGCTATTTGATTTTCTTGCAAGAAATTGCATTGCTATTGCATATGATAAAAATGTAACTGCTTCATGTATCACCACTGAAAGATGAGTGGTTTCCTGCAATAATTTATGATCATAATGTTTCCATACTTGCTTTTTTAGCTGAAAAGTTTCAGTGCATTGTTTCTGGAACTGTTTAAAAGATGTATATGCAAACATGAGCTCATTTATTTCTTTGTAGATTCTTCCACAAAAGTTAGCACAAACCCACAAAGTTTGACGATATCTGTTTTCATTATTCACATTGATGCATTAACCTTACAGCATCAGGGGAAGACCGATCAGGTACTCCAAAGCCTCATAAGGATGGCCCTATGGGTGGAGCAGGCATGCCAGGTGGGATGCCAGGTGGGCAACATCCACCTTCCCACCCACCCACTCCCATCAACTCTGCCCCATCACCAGGTGCTGCATCCATGAACTCTCAGCAGGACGAGTTTGAGACCGTGAATTCTCCTGGTTGGCCGAGAAGCCCTAGCACACAGACGGTAGGATGAACCCTTGGGTCTCATTTGAGGAATAAGATAATGCCCCTCAGGCTCTTATTTGGATGTTTTGATTGGTTTGAAAGGAGAAATAGGTTCTTTTAATATTTAAATTTGTTCAGTTTAAAGGAATGATATTTGAGTTTTCATCATTATATTCATCTGGCAGGTCATGATTTCATATTTGTTTGGAAAACACTGGTACAGTATCAGTTTTTGATAGACATGTTAGAATTGAATTAATTGATATATATATATATATATATATATATATATATATATATATATATATATATATATATATATATATATATATATATATATATATAATTACCCCAGGAGCTATATGATTTCTATGAAAGAGTTCCCTAGTTACCCGGATTCTTTCTAAAAGCTCCTGCAGCTCAAGGTTGCACTACTTTCAGCAGCAGGGAAATGTAGACTTCCTTTGGTGAGAAGTTGTTTGACAAGATTGTGTTCCTAATGATACAGCTTCACTAGAGGTAACTTTTCATGTGTAGTATAACCTTGAGCAGATGGAGTCTAGTAACACACACACACACACTATATTTATTTTTATATTTGTTATACTTTGTCACTGTCTCCTGTGTCAGCGAGGTAGTGTAAGGAAACAGACGAAAGAATGGCCCAACACACCCACATACACACATATATACATACACGTCCATACATGCACATATACATACCTATGCATTTCAACATTTTTTTTTTTTTTTTTTTTTTTTTGCCGCTGTCTCCCGCGTTTGCGAGGTAGCGCAAGGAAACAGACGAAAGAAATGGCCCAACCCACCCCCATACACATGTATATACATACGTCTACACACGCAAATATACATACCTACACAGCTTTCCATGGTTTACCCCAGACGCTTCACATGCCCTGATTCAATCCACTGACAGCACGTCAACCCCGGTATACCACATCGATCCAATTCTCTCTGTTCCTTGCCCTCCTTTCACCCTCCTGCATGTTCAGGCCCCGATCACACAAAATCTTTTTCACTCCATCTTTCCACCTCCAATTTGGTCTCCCACTTCTCCTCGTTCCCTCCACCTCCGACATATATATCCTCTTGGTCAATCTTTCCTCACTCATTCTCTCCATGTGCCCAAACCATTTCAAAACACCCTCTTCTACTCTCTCAACCACGCTCTTTTTATTTCCACACATCTCTCTTACCCTTATGTTACTTACTCGATCAAACCACCTCACACCACACATTGTCCTCAAACATCTCATTTCCAGCACATCCACCCTCCTGCGCACAACTCTATCCATAGCCCACGCCTCGCAACCATACAACATTGTTGGAACTACTATTCCTTCAAACATACCCATTTTTGCTTTACGAGATAATGTTCTCGACTTCCACACATTCTTCAAGGCTCCCAGGATTTTCGCCCCCTCCCCCACCCTATGATCCACTTCCGCTTCCATGGTTCCATCCGCTGCCAGATCCACTCCCAGATATCTAAAATATATATATATACAGCGCTGGTGGCTGACTCATGTGAGAAACTGCAGAAGCTGGTGACTGAGTTTGGTAAAGTGTGTGAAAGAAGAAAGTTAAGAGTAAATGTGAATAAGAGCAAGGTTATTAGGTACAGTAGGGATGACGGTCAAGTCAATTGGGAGGTAAGTTTGAATGGAGAAGAACTGGAGGAAGTAAAGTGTTTTAGATATCTGGGAGTGGATCTGGCAGCGGATGGAACCATGGAATTGGAAGTGAATCATAGGGTGGGGGAGGGGGCGAAAATCCTGGGAGCCTTGAAGAATGTGTGGAAGTCGAGAACATTATCTTGTAAAGCAAAAATGGGTATGTTTGAATGAATAGTAGTTCCAACAATGTTGTATGGTTGCGAGGCGTGGGCTATGGATAGAGTTGTGCGCATGAGGGTGGATGTGCTGGAAATGAGATGTTTGAGGACAATGTGTGGTGTAAGGTGGTTTGATCGAGTAAGTAATGTAAGGGTAAGAGAGATGTGTGGAAATAAAAAGAGCGTGGTTGAGAGAGCAGAAGAGGGTGTTTTGAAATGGTTTGGGCACATGGAGAGAATGAGTGAGGAAAGATTGACCAAGAGGATATATGTGTTGGAGGTGGAGGGAACGAGGAGAAGTGGGAGACCAAATTGGAGGTGGAAAGATGGAGTGAAAAAGATTTTGTGTGATCGGGGCCTGAACATGCAGGAGGGTGAAAGGAGGGCAAGGAATAGAGTGAATTGGATCGATGTGGTATACCGGGGTTGACGTGCTGTCAGTGGATTGAATCAGGGCATGTGAAGCGTCTGGGGTAAACCATGGAAAGTTGTGTGGGGCCTGGATGTGGAAAGGGAGCTGTGGTTTCGGGCATTATTGTATGACAGCTAGAGACTGAGTGTGAACGAATGGGGCCTTTGTTGTCTTTTCCTAGTGCTACCTCGCACACATGAGGGGGGAGGGGGATGGTATTCCATGTGTTGTGAGGTGGCGATGGGAATGAATAAAGGCAGACAGTGTGAATTGTGTGCATGGGTATATATGTATGTGTCTGTGTGTGTATATGTATGTGTACATTGAGATGTATAGGTATGTATATTTGCGTGTGTGGACGTGTATGTATATACATTGTGTATAGGGGTGGGTTGGGCCATTTCTTTCGTCTGTTTCCTTGCGCTACCTCGCAAACGCGGGAGACAGCGACAAAGCAAAATAAAAAAAAAATAATATATATATTTTGTTATACTTGATTGCCGTTTCCTGCATCAGCGAGGTAGCGCCAGGTAAAAGACAAAGAATAGCCCATCCACTCATATACATATATATGATATACATACATATACATATTGGCTTATACACACATACATACATAATCATACACAGACATGTACGTATATGCGCATGTACACATTCATACTTGCTTGCCTTCATCCATTCCTGGCGCTACCCTGCCCCACAGGAAACAGCATTGCTACCCCCTGCTTCAGTGAAGTAGCGCCACGAAAACAGACAAAAAATGGCCACATTCATTCACACTCGGTCTCTAGCTGTCATGTGTATTTCACCAGGACCACAGCTCCCTATCCAATCCATGCCTCACAAACCTTTCTATCGTACGTCCCAGACATTTCATATGCCCCATTTCAGTCCATTGACAGCACGTCAACCCCAGTATACTACATCGTTCCAATTCACTCTACTCCTAGCACACCTCTCACCCTCTTTCATGCTCAGGCCCCAATCGCTCAAAATGTTCTTCACTTTATGTTTCCACCTCCAATTTGGTATCCTGTTTCTCCTTGTTCCCTCTACCTTTGACACATCCTCTTTGTCAACCTTTCCTCACTCATTCTCTCCATATGTCCAAACCATTTCGACACCCTCTTCAGCTTTCTCAACCACACTCTTTTTACTACCACACATCTCTTTTACCCTTTCATTACTTACTCAATCAAAACTCCTCACATGACATACTGTCCTCAAACATTTTGTTCCCAGCACATCCACCCTCCTCCATACAACCTTATCTATAACCCATGCCTCACAACCGAATGATGTTGTTGGAACTGCTATTCTTCCAAACATATCCATTTTTGCTGTCTAAGATAACTTTCTCACTTTCCACACATTCTTCATTGCTCCCAGAACCTTACCCCCTCCCCTACCCTATGACTTATGCTTCCATGGTTCCATTTGCTGCCAAGTCCACTCCCAGATATGTAAGACACTTCACTTCCTCCAATTTTTATCCATTCAAACTTTCCTCCCAATTAGCTTGTCCTTCAACCCTACTGAACCTAATAACCTTTGCTTATATTCACATTTACTCTTAAGTTTCTCCTTTCACCCCTGTATACCACATCATTCCAATTCATGCTGTTCAGTTCACACCTTTCATCCTCCTGCACGTTCAGGCAAGGGTTTCTCAAAATCTTTTTAACTCCATCCTTCCATCTCCAATTTGGTCTCCCTGTTCCCGTCGTTCCCTCCACTTCTGACTCACACATTCTCTTTGTCATCCATTTCTCTCATTCTCTGTATTTCCTAACTTTTTCAGCACTCTCTTTAGCTCTCTCAAGCATGCTCTTTTGATTATCACAACTTTTTCTTTCCCTTTTATTATTTACTTGCTCAAACCACGAGACATCACATATTGTCCTCATACATTTCATTTCCAGCACACCCACCCTCCTCTGCTCAGCCTTTTCTACAGCCCGTGCCTCACATCCATATGATAATGATGGGACAGCTGTACTTGAAAAACATACCCATTTTTGTCCTCCGAGATGACACACACTCTTTCCTCATTCTTCAGTGCTTCCAGAACGTTTGCCCCTCACCCACACTGTGATTCATTTATGCTTCCATGGTTCCATTCACTGCGATGTCCACTCTCAGTTATCTAAAGTAATTTACTTCCTTCAATTTTTTTTCTCCATTCAAACTCACATCCCAGCCAACCTCTCCCTCTGCTCTACTAAATATAGTTACCTTAATTTATTCATGTTTACTCTCAACTTTCTCTCTACACACCTTTCCAAACTAAGTCACCAGCTTCTGCAGTTTCATACTTGAATCTGCCACCAGTGTTGTATCATCAGCAAATAACAACTGACTCTCTTCCCAGGCCATCTCAGTTCCCACAGGCAGCATACTTGTGCCAGCCTCCAAGACTTGCATTTTCCTCCCTCACCTTCCCATCCAGAAACAAATTTAACAGCCATGGTGATGTAAAACACCCCTGCTGGAGACCAGTCTTCACCTGGAACCATTCACTCTCCTTTCTTCCTACTCATACACATGTTTTACTCACTTGATAAAAACTTCTCACTGCTTCTAGTGCTTTCCTCCTACACTGTATATTCTTAAGTTCCTCCACAAGGTATCTCTGTCACCCCTACCATATGCTTTCTCCAGATCCATAAATGCCATATAGAATTCATGTTTCTTTTGAGCATTTCTCACTCGCATTCATTAAAGCAAATGCCTGATCCACACATCCTCTACCACTTCTGAAACCACTTTGTTCCTCCCATATATCATGCACTCTACATGCCTTCATCCTCCCAATTACTACTATCCCATATGACTCATCACTTATACTCAATAAAGTCATACCTGAATACTGGCCTGTATCCCCCATTTTATTTATACAGTGGCACTATATATACATTCTGCCAATCCTTAGGCACCTCTCGGTGATCCATACATACATTGAAAATCCTAACTAACTACTCAACAGCACAGTCACTGCCATTATTAAGGAATTCAACTGGCAATACTATTCACTCCAACCGCTTTGCTAATTTACATCGTATGCAAGGTTTTTATTTCTACTTCTCTCCATGAAATCACTCTTCATGACTTACTTTGCACGCCACTCTGAATCAAACACCTTTGATCTGCAACCATATCATCAAACATATTAAACTGTTTTTAGAATGAAAACACCATCAGTTCTTCAGAATACTCATTCTCTCTCCTCTTCACTTCATTGCTACTTTGTTACCACTTCTCCATTTACCCATTTTATCAATGATCCCATTTGTCCACACACCTTCCTCTTGACCTTCAACTGCTTTCACTTATACATCTCCCAATCAGTTGTACTCCTTTCCTGTTAGTACCTCTCTCTTTTTCTTTGGCAACATTACTTATCATCCCACCACTCGGTACCCTTTCTAACTTGTCCACCTCCTACCATATGCATGGCACATCCATCTCTCACACATGCACGCACTGCTTCCCTAAATACCTCCCATTCCTCACCGACGCACTTTGCTTCATTTACTCATTTCATGTGTGGCAGGGTGGCGACAGGAATGGATGAAGGAAGCAAGTATGAATATGTACATGTATATATATATATATATATATATATATATATATATATATATATATATATATATATATATATATATATGTTTGCATATGTATTTGTAGGTATACATTGAAATGTGGATGCAACCAAGAGGAGAAAAAAGGAGAGATAGACTGTATGTTTGAGGAAAGGAACCTGGATGTTGTGGCTCTGAGTGAAATGAAGCTCAAGGGTAAAGGGGAAGAGTGGTTTGGGAATGTCTTGGGAGTATACTCAGGGGTTAGTGAGAGGACAAGAGCAAGGGAAGGAGTAGCACTACTCCTGAAACAGGAGTGGTGGGAGCATGTGATAGAGTGTAAGAAAGTAAACTCTAGATAGATATGGGTAAAACTGAAAGTTGATGGAGAGAGATGGGTGATTATTGGTGCATATGCACCTGGGCATGAGAAGAAAGATCATGAGAGGCAAGTGTTTTGGGAGCAGCTGAATGTGTGTGTTAGTGGTTTTGATGCACAAGACCGGGTTATAGTGATGGGTGATTTGAATGCAGAGGTGAGTAATGTGGCAGTTGAGGGAATAATTGGTATACATGGGGTGAAGAGCTTGTAGATTTATGTGCTGAAAAAGGACTGGTGATTAGGAATACCTGGTTTAAAAAGAGAGATATACATAAGTATACGTATGTAAGTAGGAGAGATGGCCAGAGAGTGTTATTGGATACGTGTTAATTGATAGGCACGCAAAAGAGAGACTTTTGGATGTTAATGTGCTGCGAGGTGCAACTGGAGGGATGTCAGATCATTATCTTGTGGAGGCGAAGGTGAAGATTTGTAGAGGCTTTCAGAAAAGAAGGGAGAATGTTGGGGTGAAAAGAGTGGTGAGAGTAAGTGAGCTTGGGGAAGAGACTTGTATGAGGAAGTACCAAGAGAGACTGAGTGTAGAATGGGAAAAGGCGAGAACAAAGGAGGTAAGGGTAGTGGGGGAGGAATGGGATGTATTTAGTTAAGCAGTGATGGCTTGCATAGAAGGTGCTTGTGGCATGAGAAACATGGGAGGTGGGCAGATTAGAAAGGATAGTGAGTGGTGAGATGAAGTAAGATTATTAGTGAAAGAGAAGAGAGAGGCATTTGGACAATTTTTGCATGGAAATAATACAAATGAGTGGGAGATGTATAAAAGAAAGAGGCAGGAGGTCAAGAGAAAGGTGCAAGAGGTGAAAAAGAGGGCAAATGAGAGTTGGGGTGAGAGAGTATCATTAAATTTTAGGGGGAATAAAAAGATGTTTTGGAAGGAGGTAAATAAAGTGCGTAAGACGAGGGAACAAATGGGAACTTCAGTGAAGGGGGCTAATGGGAAGGTGATAACAAGTAGTGGTGATGTGAGAAGGAGATGCAGTGAGTATTTTGAAGGTTTGTTGAAATTGTTTGATGATAGAGTGGCAGATATAGGGTGTTTTGGTCAAGGTGGTGTGCAAAGTGAGAGGGTTAGGGAAAATGATTTGGTAAACAGAGAAGAGGTAGTAAAAGCTTTGTGGAAGATGAAAGCCAGCAAGGCAGCGGGTTTGGATGGTATTGCAGTGGAATTTATTAAAAAAGGGGGTGACTGTATTGTTGACTGGTTGGTAAGGCTATTTAATGTATGTATGATTCATGGTGAGGTGCCTGAGGATTGGCAGAATGTTTGCATAGTGCCATTGTACAAAGGCAAGGAGGACAAAGGTGAGTGCTCAAATTAGAGAGGTATAAGTTTGTTGAGTATTCCTGGGAAATTATGTGGGAGGGTATTGATTGAGAGGGTGAATGGATGTACAAAGCATCAGATTAGGGAAGAGCGATGTGGTTTCAGAAGTGGTAGAGGATGTGTGGATCAGGTGTTTGAAGAATGTATGTGAGAAATACTTAGAAAAGCAAATGGATTTGTATGTAGCATTTATGGATCTGGAGAAGGCATATGATAGAGTTGATAGAGATGCTCTGTGGAAGGTATTAAGAATATATGGTGTGGGAGGCAAGTTGTTAGAAGCAGTGAAAAGTTTTTATCGAGGATGTAAGGCATGTGCACGTGTGGGAAGAGAGGAAAGTAATTGGTTCTCATTGAATGTTGGTTTGCGGCAGAGGTATTTGATGTCTCTATGGTTGTTTAATGTGTTTATGGATGGCATTGTTAGGAATGTGAATGCAAGAGTTTTGGAAAGGGGCAAGTATGCAGTCTGTTGTGGATGAGAGAGCTTGGGAAGTGAGTCAGTTGCTGTTCGCTGATGATACAGCACTGGTGGCTGATTCATGTGAGAAACTGCAGAAGCTGGTGACTGAGTTTGTGACTGAGTTTGGTAAAGTGTGTGAAAGAAGAAAGTTAAGAGTAAATGTGAATAAGAGCAAGGTTATTATGTACAGTAGGGTTGAGGGTCAAGTCAATTGGGAGGTAAGTTTGAATGGAGAAAAACTGGAGGAAGTAAAGTGTTTTAGATACTTGGGAGTGGATTTGTAATGATAGGGTAAGAGAAATGTGTGGTAATAAAAAGAGTGTGGTTGAGAGAGCAGAAGAGGGTGTTTTGAAGTGGTTTGGTCACATGGAGAGAATGAATGAGGAAAGATTGACCAAGAGGATATATGTGTCAGAGGTGGAGGGAATGAGAAGTGGGAGACCAAATTGGAAGTGGAAGGATGGAGTGAAAAAGATTTTAAGTGATTGGGGCCTGAACATGCAGGAGGGTGAAAGGCATGCAAGGAATAGAGTGAATTGGAATGATGTGGTATACTGGGGTCGACGTGCTGTCAATGGTTTGAACCAGGGAATGTGAAGCATCTGGGGTAAACCATGGAAAGTTGTGTGGGGCCTGGATGTGGAAAGGGAGCAGTGGTTTCGGTGCATTATTACATGACAGCTAGAGACTGAGTGTGAACAAATGGGGCCTTTGTTGTCCTTTCCTAGCGCTACTTCGCACACATAAGGGGGAAGGGGGCTGTTATTTCATGTGTGGTGAGGTGGCGATGGGAATGAATAAAGGCAGACAGTATGAATTATGTACATGTATATATATATGTATATGTCTTTGTGTGTATATATACGTTAAGATGTATAGGTATGTATATTTGTGTGTGTGGACGTGTATGTATATACATGTGTATGTGGGTGGGTTGGGCCATTCTTTCATCTGTTTCCTTGTGCTACCTCGCTAACGCGGGAGACAGCGACAAAGCAAAATAAATAGATAGATAAAAAACTTTGAAATGTATAGGTATGTACATGTGAATGTGTGGGCATTTATGTATATACATGTGTATGTGATTGGGCTGGGCCATTCTTTCATCTGTTTCCTTGCGGTACCTCGCTAACATGGGAGATGGTCATTAAGTACGATATATATTTATATTTGTTCATTTATACTTTGTCGCTATCTCCTGTGTTAGTGAGGTTGTGCAAGGAAACAGATGAAAGAATGGCCCAACCCACCCACATACACATGTATATACATACACGTCCACACATGCACACATATACATACCTATACATTTCAACGTATACATTTATATACGTACCCAGACATATACATATATACACATGTACATGATTCATACTTCCTGCCTTTATCCATTTCCAGCTCCACCCCACCACATATGCAATGACAACCCCCTCCCCCCCGCATGGGCGTGAAGTAGCACTAGGAAAAGACAGTGAAGGCCACATTCGTTCACACTCGGGTCTCTAGCTGTCATGTATAATGTACGGAAACCACAGCTCCCTTAGCACATCCAGGCCCTACAAAACTTTCCATGGTTTACCTCAGACGCTTCACATGCCCTGGTTCAATCCATTGACAGCACGTCGACCCCGGTATACCACATCGTTCCAGTTCACTCTCTTCCTTGCACGCCTTTCACCCTCTTGCATGTCCAGGCCTTGATCACTAAGAATCTTTTTTACTCCATCTTTCCACATCCAATTTGGCCTCCCACTTCTCTTCGTACCCTCCACCTCTGACACATATATCCTCTTGGTCAATCTTTCCTCACTCATTCTCTCCATGTGACCAAACCATTTCAATACACCCTTTTCTGCTCTCTCAACCACAGTCTTTATTACCACTCATTCTCCTACCCTTTCATTACTTACTCAATCAAACCCCCTCCTTCTACATATTGTCCTCAAACATATCATTTCCAACACATCCACTTTCCTTTGCACAACCCTATCTATAGCCCACGTCTCGCAACCATATAACATTGTTGGCACCACTATTCCTTCAAACATACCCATTTCTACTTTCCGAGATAATGTTCTCACCTTCCAAACATTTCTCAACACTCCCAGAACTTTCGCCCCCTCCCCAACCTATGACTCACCTCCGCTTCCATGGTTCCATTCGCTGCCAAATCCACTCCCAGATATCTAAAACACTTCACTTCCCCCAGTTTTTCTCCATTCAAACTTACCTCCCAATTGACTTGTCCCTCAACCCTATTGTACCTAATAACCTTGCTCTTATTCACATTTACTCTCAGCTTTCTTCTTTCACACACTTTACCAGACTCAGTTCCCAGCTTCTGCATTTTCTCACCCGAATCAGCCATTAGCCCTGTATCATCAGCGTACAACAACTGACTCACTTCCCAAGCCCTTTCATCCACAACAGACTGCGTACTTGCCCTTCTCTCCAAAACTCTTGTATTCTCCTCCCTAACAACCCAATCCATAAACAAATTAAACAACCATGGAGACATGGTTATTTTTATTTTATCGTGCTTAACCACCGCCTTTCCACATTCAGGCCCCACAAAACTTTCCATGGTTTACCCCAGACGCTTCACATGCCCTGGTTCAATCCACATATATCTATAAACAAGTGATTGTCCAAGACGAATGTTTACCAAATGGCGCCCTAGCTACGTCTCTTTGTTGTATATCAACTGACATATTTCTTTCTTGTATCTCTCCTGTTGATGTGATTATTACTTGAAAGTGCACTTGGGAACTTATCATGTTTCATTTTCCCCTGTTTACTCTTAGGAATATACTTGATCATGTGCAAAATTGTGATCCTTTCTAGTAAATATATATTATTATTATTATTATTATTTTGCTTTGTCACTGTCTCCCGCGTTAACAAGGTAGCGCAAGGAAACAGACGAAAGAATGGCCCAACCCACCCACATACACGTGTATATACATGCACGTCCACACACGCAAATATACCTACCTATACATCTCAATGTACACATATATATATATATATACACACACAAACATACATATATACACATGTACATAATTCATACTGTCTGCCTTTATTTATTCCCATCGCCACCCCGCCACACATGGAATAACAACCCCCTTCCCCCTCATGTGTGTGAGGTAGCGCTAGGAAAAGACAACAAAGGCCCCACTCGTTCACACTCAGTCTCTAGCTGTCATGTAATAATGCACCGAAACCAAAGCTCCCTTTCCACATCCAGGCCCCAGAGAACTTTCCATGGTTTACCCCAGACGCTTCGCATGCCCTGGTTCAATCCATTGACAGCACGTCGACCTCGGTATACCACATCATTCCAATTCACTATATTCCTTGCACACCTTTCACCCTCCTGCATGTTTAGGCCCCGATCACTCAAAATCTTTTTCACTCCATCTTTCCACCTCCAGTTTGGACTTCCACTTCTCCTCGTTCCCTCCACCTCTGACACATATATCCTCTTGGTCAATCTTTCCTCACTCATTCTCTCCATGTGACCAAACCATTTCAAAACACCCTCTTCCGCTCTCTCAACCACACTCTTTTTATTTCCACACATCTCTCTTACCCTTACATTACTTACTCGATCAAACCACCTCACACCACATATTGTCCTCAAACATCTCATTTCCAGCACATCCACCCTCCTGCACACAACTCTATCCATAGCCCATGCCTCGCAACCATACAACATTGTTGGAACCACTATTCCCTCAAACATACCCATTTTTGCTTTCCGAGATAATGTTCTCAACTTCCAAACATTCTTCAAGGCCCCCAGAATTTTTGCCCCCTCCCCCACCCTATGATTCACTTCCACTTCTATGGTTCCATCCGCTGCCAGATCCACTCCCAGATATTTAAAACACTTTACTTCCTCCAGTTTTTCTCCATTCAAACTTACCACCCAATTGACTTGACCCTCAACCTTATGTATATATATATATGTATATATATCCACTCCCAGATATCTAAAACACTTTACTTCCTCCAGTTTTTCTCCATTCAAACTTACCTCACAATTGACTTGACCCTCAACCCTACTGTACCTAATAACCTTGATCTTATTCACATTTACTCTTAACTTTCTTCTTTCACACACTTTACCAAACTCAGTCACCAGCTTCTGCAGTTTCTCACATAAATCAGCCACCAGCGCTGTATCATCAGCAGCGGATGGAACCATGGAAGCGGAAGTGAAGCATAGGGTGGGGGAGGGGGCGAAAATCCTGGGAGCCTTGAAGAATGTGTGGAAGTCGAGAACATTATCTCAGAAAGCAAAAATGGGTATGTTTGAAGGAATAGTGGTTCCAACAACGTTGTATGGTTGCGAGGCGTGGGCTATGGATAGAGTTGTGCGCAGGAGGGTGGTTGTGCTGGAAGTGAGATGTTTGAGGACAATGTGTGGTGTGAGGTGGTTTGATCGAGTAAGTAATGTAAGGGTAAGAGAGATGTGTGGAAATAAAAAGAGCGTGGTTGAGAGAGCAGAAGAGGGTGTTTTGAAATGGTTTGGGCACATGGAGAGAATGAGTGAGGAAAGATTGACCAAGAGGATATATGTGTCGGAGGTGGAGGGAACGAGGAGAAGTGGGAGACCAAATTGGAGGTGGAAAGATGGAGTGAAAAAGATTTTGAGTGATCGGGGCCTGAACATGCAGGAGGGTGAAAGGAGGGCAAGGAATAGAGTGAATTGGATCGATGTGGTATACTGGGGTTGACGTGCTGTCAGTGGATTGAATCAGGGCATGTGAAGCGTCTGGGGTAAACCATGGAAAGTTGTGTGGGGCCTGGATGTGGAAAGGGAGCTGTGGTTTCGGTCATTATTGCATGACAGCTGGAGACTGAGTGTGAACGAATGAGGCCTTTGTTGTCTTTTCCTATCGCTACCTTGCACACATGAGGGGTAAGGGGGATGGTATTCCATGTGTGGCGAGGTGGCGATGGGAATGAATAAAGGCAGACAGTGTGAATGATGTGCATGAGTATATATGTATGTGTCTGTGTGTATATATATATGTGTACATTGAGATGTATAGGTATGTATATTTGCGTGTGTGGACGTGTGTGTATATACATGTGTATGGGGGTGGGTTGGGCCATTTCTTTCATCTGTTTCCTTGCGCTACCTCGCACACGTGGGAGACAGCGACAAAGCAAAATAAGTAAATAAATAAATATAAATATATATTGATGTATATATAGAAGAGAAAATGTTGGGTTGAGGAGAGTGGTGAGAGTAAGTGAGCTTGGGAAGGAGACTTGTGTGAGGAAGTACCAGGAGAGACTGAGTACAGAATGGAAAAAGGTGAGAACAATGGAGGTAAGGGGAGTGGGGGAGGAATGGGATGTATTTAGGGAAGCAATGATGGATTGCGCAAAAGATGCTTGTGGCATGAGAAGCATGGGAGGTGGGTTGATTAGAAACGGTAGCGAGTGTTGGGATGAAGAAGTAAGATTATTAGTGAAAGAGAAGAGAGAGGCATTTGGATGATTTTTGCAGGGAAAAAATGCAAATGAGTGGGAGATGTCTAAAAGAAAGAGGCAGGAGGTCAAGAGAAAGGTGCAAGAGTTGAAAAAGAGGGCAAATGAGAGTTGGGATGAGAGAGTATCATTAAATTTTTGGGAGAATAAAAAGATGTTTTGGAAGGAGGTAAATAAAGTGCGTAAGACAAGGGAGCAAATGGGAACTTCAGTGAAGGGGGCTAATGGGGAGGTGTTAACAAGCAGTGGTGATGTGAGAAGGAGATGGAGTGAGTATTTTGAAGGTTTGTTGAATGTGTTTGATGATAGAGTGGCAGATAAAGGGTGTTTTGGTCGAGATGGTGTGCTAAGTGAGAGGGTTAGGGAAAATGATTTGGTAAACAGAGAAAGGTAGTAAAAGCTTTGTGGAAGATGAAAGCTGGCAAGGCAGCGGGTTTGGATGGTATTGCAGTGGAATTTGATAAAAAAGGGGGTGACTGTATTATTGACTGGTTGGTAAGGTTATTTAATGTATGTATGATTCATGGTGAGGTGCCTGAGGATTGGCGGAATGCTTGCATAGTTCCATTGTACAAAGGCAAAGGGGATAAGAGTGAGTGCTCAAATTAGAGAGGTATAAGTTTGTTGAGTATTCCTGGTAAATTATATGGGAGGGTATTGATTGAGAGGGTGAAGGCATGTACAGAGCATCAGATTGGGGAAGAGCAGTGTGGTTTCAGAAGTTGTAGAGGATGTGTGGATCAGGTGTTTGCTTTGAAGAATGTATGTGAGAAATACTTAGAAAAGCAAATGGATTTGTATGTAGCATTTCTGGATCTGGAGAAGGCATATGATAGAGTTGATAGAGATGCTCTGTGGAAGGTATTAAGAATATATGGTGTGGGAGGCAAGTTGTGAGAAGCAGTGAAAAGTTTTTATCGAGGATGTAAGGCATGTGTACGTGTAGGAAGAGAGGAAAGTGATTGGTTCTCAGTGAATGTAGGTTTGTGGCAGGGGTGTGTGATGTCTCCATGGTTTTTTGATTTGTTTATGGATGGGGTTGTTAGGGAGGTGAATGCAAGAGTTTTGGAAAGAGGGGCAAGTATGAAGTCTGTTGGGGATGAGAGAGCTTGGGAAGTGAGTCAATTGTTGTTCGCTGATGATACAGCGCTGGTGGCTGATTCATGTAAGAAACTGCAGAAGCTGGTGACTGAGTTTGGTAAAGTGTGTGAAAGAAGAAAGTTAAGAGTAAATGTGAATAACAGCAAGGTTATTAGGTACAGTAGGGTTGAGGGTCAAGTCAATTGGGAGGTAAGTTTGAATGGAGAAAAACTGGAGGAAGTGAAGTGTTTTAGATATCTGGGAGTGGGTCTGGCAGTGGATGGAACCATGGAAGCTAAAGTGAATCATAAGGTGGTGAAGGGGGTGAAAATCCTGGGGGCCTTGAAGAATGTTTGGAAGTCGAGAACATTATCTCAGAAAGCAAAAATGTGTATGTTTGAAGGAATAGTGGTTCCAACAATGTTGTATGGCTGCAAGGCGTGGGCTATGGATAGAGTTGTGCGCAGGAGGGTGGTTGTGCTGGAAGTGAGATGTTTGAGGACAATGTGTGGTGTGAGGTGGTTTGATCGAGTAAGTAATGTAAGGGTAAGAGAGATGTGTGGAAATAAAAAGAGCGTGGTTGAGAGAGCAGAAGAGGGTGTTTTGAAATGGTTTGGGCACATGGAGAGAATGAGTGAGGAAAGATTGACCAAGAGGATATATGTGTCGGAGGTGGAGGGAACGAGGAGAAGTGGGAGACCAAATTGGAGGTGGAAAGATGGAGTGAAAAAGATTTTGAGTGATCGGGGCCTGAACATGCAGGAGGGTGAAAGGAGGGCAAGGAATAGAGTGAATTGGATCGATGTGGTATACTGGGGTTGACGTGCTGTCAGTGGATTGAATCAGGGCATGTGAAGCGTCTGGGGTAAACCATGGAAAGTTGTGTGGGGCCTGGATGTGGAAAGGGAGCTGTGGTTTCGGTCATTATTGCATGACAGCTGGAGACTGAGTGTGAACGAATGAGGCCTTTGTTGTCTTTTCCTATCGCTACCTTGCACACATGAGGGGTAAGGGGGATGGTATTCCATGTGTGGCGAGGTGGCGATGGGAATGAATAAAGGCAGACAGTGTGAATGATGTGCATGAGTATATATGTATGTGTCTGTGTGTATATATATATGTGTACATTGAGATGTATAGGTATGTATATTTGCGTGTGTGGACGTGTGTGTATATACATGTGTATGGGGGTGGGTTGGGCCATTTCTTTCATCTGTTTCCTTGCGCTACCTCGCACACGTGGGAGACAGCGACAAAGCAAAATAAGTAAATAAATAAATATAAATATATATTGATGTATATATAGAAGAGAAAATGTTGGGTTGAGGAGAGTGGTGAGAGTAAGTGAGCTTGGGAAGGAGACTTGTGTGAGGAAGTACCAGGAGAGACTGAGTACAGAATGGAAAAAGGTGAGAACAATGGAGGTAAGGGGAGTGGGGGAGGAATGGGATGTATTTAGGGAAGCAATGATGGATTGCGCAAAAGATGCTTGTGGCATGAGAAGCATGGGAGGTGGGTTGATTAGAAACGGTAGCGAGTGTTGGGATGAAGAAGTAAGATTATTAGTGAAAGAGAAGAGAGAGGCATTTGGATGATTTTTGCAGGGAAAAAATGCAAATGAGTGGGAGATGTCTAAAAGAAAGAGGCAGGAGGTCAAGAGAAAGGTGCAAGAGTTGAAAAAGAGGGCAAATGAGAGTTGGGATGAGAGAGTATCATTAAATTTTTGGGAGAATAAAAAGATGTTTTGGAAGGAGGTAAATAAAGTGCGTAAGACAAGGGAGCAAATGGGAACTTCAGTGAAGGGGGCTAATGGGGAGGTGTTAACAAGCAGTGGTGATGTGAGAAGGAGATGGAGTGAGTATTTTGAAGGTTTGTTGAATGTGTTTGATGATAGAGTGGCAGATAAAGGGTGTTTTGGTCGAGATGGTGTGCTAAGTGAGAGGGTTAGGGAAAATGATTTGGTAAACAGAGAAAGGTAGTAAAAGCTTTGTGGAAGATGAAAGCTGGCAAGGCAGCGGGTTTGGATGGTATTGCAGTGGAATTTGATAAAAAAGGGGGTGACTGTATTATTGACTGGTTGGTAAGGTTATTTAATGTATGTATGATTCATGGTGAGGTGCCTGAGGATTGGCGGAATGCTTGCATAGTTCCATTGTACAAAGGCAAAGGGGATAAGAGTGAGTGCTCAAATTAGAGAGGTATAAGTTTGTTGAGTATTCCTGGTAAATTATATGGGAGGGTATTGATTGAGAGGGTGAAGGCATGTACAGAGCATCAGATTGGGGAAGAGCAGTGTGGTTTCAGAAGTTGTAGAGGATGTGTGGATCAGGTGTTTGCTTTGAAGAATGTATGTGAGAAATACTTAGAAAAGCAAATGGATTTGTATGTAGCATTTCTGGATCTGGAGAAGGCATATGATAGAGTTGATAGAGATGCTCTGTGGAAGGTATTAAGAATATATGGTGTGGGAGGCAAGTTGTGAGAAGCAGTGAAAAGTTTTTATCGAGGATGTAAGGCATGTGTACGTGTAGGAAGAGAGGAAAGTGATTGGTTCTCAGTGAATGTAGGTTTGTGGCAGGGGTGTGTGATGTCTCCATGGTTTTTTGATTTGTTTATGGATGGGGTTGTTAGGGAGGTGAATGCAAGAGTTTTGGAAAGAGGGGCAAGTATGAAGTCTGTTGGGGATGAGAGAGCTTGGGAAGTGAGTCAATTGTTGTTCGCTGATGATACAGCGCTGGTGGCTGATTCATGTAAGAAACTGCAGAAGCTGGTGACTGAGTTTGGTAAAGTGTGTGAAAGAAGAAAGTTAAGAGTAAATGTGAATAACAGCAAGGTTATTAGGTACAGTAGGGTTGAGGGTCAAGTCAATTGGGAGGTAAGTTTGAATGGAGAAAAACTGGAGGAAGTGAAGTGTTTTAGATATCTGGGAGTGGGTCTGGCAGTGGATGGAACCATGGAAGCTAAAGTGAATCATAAGGTGGTGAAGGGGGTGAAAATCCTGGGGGCCTTGAAGAATGTTTGGAAGTCGAGAACATTATCTCAGAAAGCAAAAATGTGTATGTTTGAAGGAATAGTGGTTCCAACAATGTTGTATGGCTGCAAGGCGTGGGTTATGGATAGAGTTGTGCAGAGGAGGGTGGATGTGCTGGAAATGAGATGTTTGAGGACAATATGTGGTGTGAGGTGGTTTGATCGAGTAAGTAATGTAAGGGTAAGAGAGATGTGTGGAAATAAAAAGAGTGTGGTTGCGAGAGCAGAAGAGGGTGTTTTGAAATGGTTTGGTCACATGGAGAGAATGAGTGAGGAAAGATTGACCAAGAGGATATATGTGTCGGAGGTGGAGGGAACGAGGAGAAGTGGGAGACCAAATTGGAGGTGGAAAGATGGAGTGAAAAAGATTTTGAGTGATCGGGGCCTGAACATGCAGGAGGGTGAAAGATGTGCAAGGAATAGAGTGAATTGGAACGATGTGGTATACCGGGGTCGACGTGCTGTCAATGGATTGAACCAGGGCAAATGAAGCATCTGGGGTAAACCATGGAAAGTTGTGTGGGGCCTGTATGTGGAAAGGGAGCTGTGGTTTCGGTCATTATTACATGACAGCTGGAGACTGAGTGTGAGCAAATGTGGCCTTTGTTGTCTTTTCCTGGCTCTGCCTCGTGCACATTTGGAGGGAAGGGGTTGTTATTTCATGTGTGGCAGGGTGGCGATGGAAATGAATAAAGACAGACAGTATGAACTATGTACATGTGTATATATGTATATGTCTGTGTGTGTGTATATATGTATACGTTAAGATGTATAGGTATGTATATTTGCGTGTGTGGACGTGTATGTATATACATGTGTATATGCCCTGGTTCACTTCATTAAGAGCACATTGACCCTAGCATAGGCGTCATTCCAATTCATTCTGTTCCTTGCACACCTCTCACCCTCCTGTATGTTTAGGCCCCGATCGATCAAAATCTTTTTCACTCCATCTTCCACCTCCAATTTGGTCTCCCGCTTCTCCTCATTCCCTCTATCTCACACATGACACATGTATCCTCTTTGTCAACCTTTCTTCAATCATTTTTGCCATATATCCAAACCATTTCAACACATCCTCTTCTGCTCTCTCACTCATACTTTTTTTTATTTCCTCGCATCACTCTTACCCTTTCATTGCTTACTTGATCAAACCACCTCACACTACATATTGTTCTCAAACATTTTATTTTCAACACATCCATTCTCCTATGATAACCCTACCTATAGGTATATATATTAGGAAAGTAGTATGTTTAGGTTGGGATGCTATGCGAAGTGAGAGAGTTATGAAGAGTGGTTTGGTGAAGAGGAAAGAGGTTTAATTCCCTATGTAAGATGAAATGTGGTAAGGTGGAAGGTATTGCAGTTGAATATATTGAGAAAAGGGTGTGTGTATTTGTAATTGGTTGGTAAGGATTTTCATTGTATGAATTAATCATGGTTAAGTGCCTGAGGATTGGCAGAATGAATGTATAGTGCCATTGTATAAAAGCAAGAAGGATAAAGGTGAATGTTTATACAACAGAGGTATAAGATTAATGGATATATGTGGTAAGCTGTATGAGAGGGTATTGATTAAGAGGGTAAAGGCACGTATATAGCATCAAACTGGGGAGGAATAGTATGGCTTTAGAAGTGATAGAGGATATGTGGATCAGGTGTTTGCTTTAAAGAATATGTGTAGAAATACTTAGAGAAACAGATGGATATGTAAGTGGCATTTATGGATCTGAAGAAAGCATTTGATAGTGTTGATACAGATGCTTTGTGGATGTTCTTAAGAATACTTGTTGTGGGAGGAAAGCTGCTGGAAATGGTGAGAAATTTTTATAAAGGGTGTAAGGCATGTGTACAAGCAGGAAGAGGAGAGTGAATGATTTCAAGTGAAGGTTGTTGTGTGGCAGGGTTTTGTGATTTCACCTTGGTGGTTAAGTTTGTTTATGGATGGGGCGGGGAGGGATGTATTTGTAAGAGTCTTGGAGAAGAGAGCAAGTATGCAGTCTTTAGGGGATGAGAGGGCTTGGGAAGTGAATCACTTGTTTGCTGATGATACAGCACTGGTGGCGTATTCAAATGAAAAACTGCTGAAATTGGTGACTGAGTTTGGAAGATTTTGTGAAAAGAGGAAATTTAAAGTAAGTGTGAATAAAAGTAAGGTTAATAGGTTTAGTAGGGTTAAGGGATAGGTTAGTTTGGGATGCGTGTTTGAATGGAGAAAAATTGGTGGAAGTGAAGTGTTTTAGATACCTGGTAGTGGACATGGCAGCAAATGGATCCATGGAAGCAGAAGTGAGTCTTAGAGTTGGGGAGGGGGTGAAGGTTCTGGGATTGTTGATGAATGTGAGGAAAGAGAGATTGTTATCTAGGAGTAGAAATATGGGTATGTTTGAGGAATAGTCCCAAAAATATTATATGGATGCAAGGTTTGGGCTTAGATGAGGCTGTGTGAAGAAGGATGGATGTGTTGGAAATGAAATGTTCGAGGATAATTCATAGTGTAAAGTGGTTTGACCAAATAAGTTTAAGGTGGCTTGATCAAATAAGTAATGAGAGGGTAAAGGAGAGAGTTATGGTAATAAAAAGAGCATGGTTTAGAGAGCTGAAGAGGGTGTGCTGAAATGGTTTAGACATATGGAGAGAATGAGGATGTATGTGTCAGAAGTGGAGAGAACAAGGAGAATGGGGAGATTAGATTGGAGAGGGAAGGGTGGAGTGAAAGAGATTTTGAGCGATTGGGGTTTGAACGTGTAGGAGGGTGAAAGGGGGGTATGGGATAGATTGAATTGAAATAACGTGGTATACAAGGGTTGATGTGCTGTCCATGGACTGAACCTGTGTACATGAAGCATCCAGGGTAAACCATGGAAATGTCTGTAGGGCTTGGATATGGATTGGAAAGTGTGGTTTCTCTGCATTAGAGACATTAGGTAGAGAATGAATGTTATTAGATGTGGTCTTTCTTTGTTCCTGGTGCTACCTTGCTGACATGGCAAATGGCAGTCAAGTATTAAAAAAGGAAATTTTTATGATTATGTCATTTTACACTTTAGTAGTGTCAGGAACAGGCATGAAATTGCGTCATTCTCTCGCATCTCTTCAGTTGTCATATGCACTGAAAGCAGAGCTATAATGCTCTGGACTCTATCTGCCTGAAGTTATACCACATGTGAAAAGTCATCTTACACAAGGCTGTATCATAAGGAGCATAGTCTTGTTAAAGAATGTAATGCTCTGAAGGAGTCCACTTTTTCCTGCTATTGGAAGTACTGCGCCCATGGGTTGCAGGAGCTTCTGGAAAGAGGTCCTGGGTAACACCATGAGTCTTTTTTTTTTTTTGAGATGAGCTCCTGAAGTAATTTTTTTTCTTTGCACTTTGTCAGTCTCCCATGTTAAAGAATAGATTAAAATTATGAGGGAAAAGGGAAAGAAGGATGTGCAATTCTTATATCACTTAGAGTGTGTGAGGGAGTTACAGAGCATTGATGGAATGGATTGAGAATAATGTGGGTGAAAGGAAAGATTGGAATTGTGAAGTATGCATGGGTGTGTGTACAAGGTGAGGATGAATTTAAGTGTTTAAATGACTGTATAAATGGTTTTGAGAATGAGAGAAACTTGGTTGGAATGGTTGATGTGGATACGAAAGTGGGATGTGATGAAATAGTGAGATAGTTAACGGTAAATGGGGAGTGCCTGGAGTAAATAGAAATAGAAGTTATTTTGTGGACATCTGTGCTGAGAGGGTTTTATTCCTTACAAACACCTTTTTTTCAGCACAAGATGGTCCACAGGTATACATGGATGAAGAATGACAGAAGAGAAAAACAAAAGGCATTGATTGACTATGTGG
Source organism: Panulirus ornatus (assembly GCF_036320965.1). Taxonomy (NCBI): domain Eukaryota; kingdom Metazoa; phylum Arthropoda; class Malacostraca; order Decapoda; family Palinuridae; genus Panulirus; species Panulirus ornatus. Next base: position 12,258,762 of record NC_092267.1, on the reverse strand, counting down.
CAGTGGATGAAAGATTAAGAAAGGCCATGCTAGGTGCTGGAGTTGAGAAGATTCTTTGGAGACTCTAACCATTTTGCTGTTCTTATAGGGATAAGGATCAAGGGGAAGTGGAGCTTTGGTGTAAGGAAGAATGGAGAGGTAAAAGTGTTGGCAAGCAAGATGAATCAGGAAAAATGCTGACTGTAGTATGAAGGGAAGGGAACTGAAAATTTAGATGGAAGTGCCATAAATGTAGGAATGCAGTCATGTGTGAATGAGGTACTCAGAATGTTTGTAAGAATACTATTAAAGGTTATAGAATTAGTAATTGGGTACAAGGTCATGAGATATAGGAATAAGAATGGTAATGCAGATGGATGGAAGAGAAAAGGTATATGGTTGATCGCTCAAAAGGAATGTATGTGTGGAAGTTTAGCATAGGAGGAGAAAAGAATATGAGATGTGTAAGTGGAAAGTTAAGAAGCTGATAGAGGAAGGCGAAAAAAAAAAAAAGAGTAGATGAAGGTTTTGGAAGAAAGTTTAGTGGAAAGTTTCAGGAAAGAAGGAAATTGTACTGGAATGAGTTAAAAAAGGAAAGAGATGGATGTAAGAGTGGAAATGTTATCGAGAGAAGTAAGAAAGTGGAGTTGCTGAATCATGAGGAAGTGAAAGGAAGATGGAAAGAGTATTTTGAAGAACTGATGAATGTTTGGGAGGGTGAAGCAGCAATTTTTACATGGGTCGGTATTGAGGATGGAAGGAAGAGGATATAAGTGCTATGGCTTCTAGAAAAAGGAATGTAAGAAGGGTAATAATGAGGCTGAAGTTAAGAAAGGCACCTGGAATGAATGAGATTACAACTGAAATGCTGAAGAATAGAGGAGAAAGTGTGATAGAGTGGATGCATCTGATATGTAATTTAGCAAAGAAGTGTGTTAGAGTGGATGCATCTGGTATGTGATTTAGTATAAAAGTTTGATAGGGTGGATGCATCTGATATGTAATTTAGCACAGAAACAGAAGGTTTTGCCTGAGGATTGGTAGGTAGCCAATGACCTGGGAGGTATGTTACTAGTACTTCCCACCTAGGTATTAGGAGGGTTAGTGACAGTTGTGTAGTGAGCCAGCACTTCATTGGTTGTCAAGTTGCACTCCTCTGACCCAGGTAGCTGTCCTTCCATTCTTCTTCTCCCACATGTGGACTGCTGGCTTTCTGTCCACAAACATGTACAATCTCTCCTTGTTACACATAATACTTGACAACACTTTAATTCACACAGCTCATTCTCCATAATTAGAGTTTCCTGCGGTGAGCACTATGTACTATCCCTGCCATTTGGCTAAATGGTAGGAGCAGTAGATAGCATTATTAGGTTGGAACATTTAGGCAGGAGCATTAGGTAGATATAGAGATATAGATAAATAGATATTTAAAAGGAGAGGATGTATTTAGAAGTTATCGGGGAATAAGTTTGTTAAGAGTGTATGCAAGGAAGTTGATTGGTGATAGAGTGATGGTAGTGAGTGAATGCAGAATAAGTGAGGAACAAGGGTGTTTTAGGAATGGTAGGGGATGTTTGGATCAGATATTTGTGGTAAAGTTGTATGTGGAAAAGTATTTAGCAAAAGGTAAGTTGTATGCAGCTTTTATGTATTTGGAGAAAATGTATGACAGAGTTGAGTGGAATGCTTTTTGGTATGTGTTAAGGATATATTGGGTAGGGAGACAGCTGTTGGATGGTGTGAAAGCCTTCTGTAGAGGAACAAATGCATGTGTAGGAATGGACAGAAAGTTGAGCAAAAGTTTCGATGTACGTGCAAGTGTGAGGCAAAGCTTTGTGATGTCACTATATCATTTTGAAGTATTCATGGATGGAGTGATACTAGAGATGATAGCAAAACTAGGGAAAGGGGGTGCAGAGATAGAATGTGGTGGTGAGATATAGTGGCAGGTGGCAAGCCTGTTTGTGGATGATACTGTGTTGTTTGCTGAGAGTGAAGAGGAGTTTCAGGACATTATAAGCGTGTTTTATGATGTGTGTAAGCAAAGGTGATTAAAGGTGAATGTGAGTAAAATTAATGAGGTTAGAAAGGAAATGGAGTGAAAATATAATTTTGTAAAGCCATGTAGAGTGAAAGAAGAAAGTGTATTAAACCGTTCTTTGGTTATGGGAGGAGAAAGACTGGAAGTAGTGAGAGAATTTACATATGTAGGAGCCGTCTTAGTTAAGTTTGGTGATGTGTAAGGAGTGATGTGGTAGAAGAGTCATTAGGTCTCGTAATAAAATAATGATGGGTAGAGGTGCAAGTTTAGAAGTGAAGAGGATTAAGGGATAGCATAGTCCTCCCATCCCTGACCTATGCAGCCAAAACATTGATATGGAATGCAGCCAAAACAGTGACATGGGATGAACACAGAGTCGAGGCAGTGGAAATGAGCTGTTTGAGAGGAGTATGTGGTGTGACTAGATGGAATGAAGAAAAAAATGAAGGGGTGTATTAGAGGTGTGATATGTCAGGGAATGCAAGTGGAATAAATAGTGGAGTGATAGAATGGGTAAAACATAATACTTTGAGGTGGTTTGGGCATATGGAAAGAATGCAAGATTGGGAGTTTACAAGGAGAGTGTATGATAGTACAATTAAAGGGTTTGGTGTGAGAAGAAGACCATCTGTGACAGGGACAAATAGTGTTTTAGAATACTTGAGGGAGAGAAATGATGGAAGAATGCATGGAATGGTGTATATGAGGGAGGCATGTAAGACGGATAAGTGGAGACTCTTTTGCTGTTCTACCCTCTTGATGGGAGTTCCAGGAGGGAACAGGCATCAGAGATATAGATAGGTAGATTATTATTATTATTATTATTATTATTATTATTATTATTATTATTATTATTATTATTATTATTATCGAGGATGTAAGGCATGTGCATATGTAGGAAGAGAGGAAAGTGATTGGTTCTCAGTGAATGTAGATTTGTGGCAGGGGTGTGTGATGTCTCCATGGTTGCTTAATTTGTTTATGGATGGGGTTGTTAGGGAGGTGAATGCAAGAGTTTTGGAAAGAGGGGCAAGTATGAAGTCTGTTGGGGATGAAAGAGCTTGGGAAGTGAGTCGGTTGTTGTTCGCTGATGATACAGCGCTGGTGGCTGATTCATGTGAGAAACTGCAGAAGCTGGTGACTGAGTTTGGTAAAGTGTGTGAAAGAAGAAAGTTAAGAGTAAATGTGAATAAGAGCAAGGTTATTAGGTACAGTAGGGTTGAGGGTCAAGTCAATTGGAAGGTAAGTTTGAATGGAGAAAAACTGGAGGAAGTAAAGTGTTTTAGATATCTGGGAGTGGATCTGGCAGCGGATGGAACCATGGAAGGGGAAGTGAATCATAGGGTGGGGGAGGGTGCGAAAATCCTGGGAGCCTTGAAGAATGTTTGGAAGTCAAGAACATTATCTCGGAAAGCAAAAATGGGTATGTTTGAAGGAATAGTGGTTCCAACAATGTTGTATGGTTGCGAGGCGTGGGCTATGGATAGAGTTGTGCGCAGGAGGGTGGATGTGCTGGAAATGAGATGTTTGAGGACAATATGTGGTGTGAGGTGGTTTGATCGAGTAAGTAATGTAAGGGTAAGAGAGATGTGTGAAAATAAAAAGAGTGTGGTTGAGAGAGCAGAAGAGGGTGTTTTGAAATGGTTTGGGCGCATGGAGAGAATGAGTGAGGAAAGATTGACCAAGAGGATATATGTGTCGGAGGTGGAGGGAACGAGGAGAAGTTGGAGACCAAATTGGAGGTGGAAAGATGGAGTGAAAAAGATTTTGAGTGATTGGGACCTGAACATGCAGGAAGGTGAAAGGCGGGCAAGGAATAGAGTGAATTGGATCGATGTGGTATATCGGGGTTGACGTGCTGTCAATGGATTGAATCAGGGCATGTGAAGCGTCTGGGGTAAACCATGGAAAGTTGTGTGGGACCTGGATGTTGAAAGGGAGCTTTGGTTTCGGGCATTATTGCATGATAGCTAGAGACTGAGTGTGAACGAATGTGGCCTCTGTTGTCTTTTCCTAGCGCTACCTCGCACACATGAGGGGGGAGGGGGATGTTATTCCATGTGTGGTGAGGTGGCGATGGGAATGAATAAAGGCAGACAGTGTGAATTGTGTGCATGTGTATATATGTATTTGTCTGTGTGTGTATATATATGTGTACATTGAGATGTATGGGTATATATATTTGCATGTGTGGATGTGTATGTATATATATGTGTATGTGGGTGGTTTGGACCATTTCTTTTGTCTGTTTCCTTGCGCTACCTCGCAAACGCGGGAGACCGGCCAAAAAAGAAAAAAAATATTATTATTATTATTATTATTATTATTATTATTATTATTTATTAATCTATTTATTTATTATATATAATTGCTGTTTCCTGTATCAGTGAGGTAGCGCCAGGAAACAGATGAAGAATGGTCCATCCACTCAATGTACACATATACATAAATTCAAATATATGCACATATATATATATATATATATATATATATATATATATATATATATATATATATATATATATATATATTTTTTTTTTTTTTTTATACTTTGTCGCTGTCTCCCGCGTTTGCGAGGTAGCGCAAGGAAACAGACGAAAGAAATGGCCCAACCCCCCCCATACACATGTATATACATACGTCCACACACGCAAATATACATACCTACACAGCTTTCCATGGTTTACCCCAGACGCTTCACATGCCTTGATTCAATCCACTGACAGCACGTCAACCCCGGTATACCACATCGCTCCAATTCACTCTATTCCTTGCCCTCCTTTCACCCTCCTGCATGTTCAGGCCCCGATCACACAAAATCTTTTTCACTCCATCTTTCCACCTCCAATTTGGTCTCCCTCTTCTCCTCGTTCCCTCCACCTCCGACACATATATCCTCTTGGTCAATCTTTCCTCATTCATTCTCTCCATGTGCCCAAACCACTTCAAAACACCCTCTTCTGCTCTCTCAACCACGCTCTTTTTATTTCCACACATCTCTCTTACCCTTACGTTACTCACTCGATCAAACCACCTCACACCACACATTGTCCTCAAACATCTCATTTCCAGCACATCCATCCTCCTGCGCACAACTCTATCCATAGCCCACGCCTCGCAACCATACAACATTGTTGGAACCACTATTCCTTCAAACACACCCATTTTTGCTTTCCGAGATAATGTTCTCGACTTCCACACATTCTTCAGGGCCCCCAGAATTTTCGCCCCCTCCCCCACCCTATGATCCACTTCCGCTTCCATGGTTCTATCCGCTGCCAGATCCACTCCCAGATATCTAAAACACTTCACTTCCTCCAGTTTTTCTCCATTCAAACTCACCTCCCAATTGACTTGACCCTCAACCCTACTGTACCTAATAACCTTGCTCTTATTCACATTTACTCTTAACTTATATATATATATATGTATATATATATATATATATATATATATATATATATATATATATATATATATATATATAAAACATATTCATATCAGCATATACACACACATACATACATACACAGAGTCATTTACATATATACACATGTACATATTCTTACTTGCTTGCCTTCATCCATTCCTTTCGCTACTTCGCCCCACAGGAAATGGCATCGCCACTCCTCGCTTCAGCGAGGTAGTGCCAGGAAAACAGACAAAAAGGCCACATTCATTCACACTCGGTCTCCATCTGTCATGTGTAATGCACCAAAACCACAGCTCCTTATCCACATCCAGGCCCCACAGACCTTTCCATGGTTTACCTCTGACACTTCACATACACTGGTTCAGTCTACTCATTGCAAATTGATCCTAGTATACCACACTGTTCCAACTCCCTCTATTCCTTGCATGCCTCTCTCCCTCTTGTATGTTCAGGCTCCGATTGCTCAAAATCCTTTTCACTCCATCCTTCCACCTCCAATATGGTCTGCTTCTCCTTCTTCCCTCCACCTTTGGCGCATATATCCTCTTTGTCAATTTTTCCTCACGCATTCTCTCCATGTGTCCAAACCATTTCAACACACCCTCTTCTGCTCTTCTAACCACACATTCTATTTCCACACATCTCTCTTACCCTTTCATTACTTATTCGATCAAACTGCCTCACACCACAAATTGTCCTCAAACATTTCATCTCCAACACATCCATTCTTCTCCATACAACCCTATCTATAGCCCATACCTCGCAACCACATAACATTGTTGGTACTACTATTCCTTCAAACATACCCATATTTGCTTTCTGAGATAACGTTCTCTCCAGCACAATATTATTATTATTTATTTATTTTTTATTATACTTAGTTGCCGTCTCCCGTGTTAGCGAGGTAGCACAAGGAGACAGACGAAAGAATGGTCCTACCCACCCACATACACATGCATTTACATAAACGCCCACATGTGCTCATATACATGCCTATACATTACAGTGTATACATACACATACATATACATATATACTTTTCTTTTCTTTCATACTATTCGCCATTTCCCGCATTAGCGAGGTAGCGTTAAGAACAGAGGACTGGGATATACACATGTACATATTCATACGTGCTGCCTTCATCCATTTCCGTTGCCACCCCTCCACATTTTATTATCATTATTATTATTATTATTATTATTATTATTATTATTATTATTATTATTATTATTTTGCTTTGTCGCTGTCTCCCGCGTTTGTGAGGTAGCGCAAGGAAACAGACGAAAGAAATGGCCCAACCCACCCCCATACACATGTATATACATACACGTCCACACGCAAATATACATACCGATACATCTCAATGTACACATATATATACGCACACACAGACACATACATATATACACATGCACACAATTCACACTGTCTGCCTTTATTCATTCCCATCACCACCTCGTCACACATGGAATAACATCCCCCTCCCCCTTCATGTGTGCGAGGTAGCGCTAGGAAAAGACCACAAAGGCCCCATTCGTTCACACTCAGTCTCTAGCTGTCATGCAGTAATGCCCGAAACCACAGCTCCCTTTCCACATCCAGGCCCCACAGAACTTTCCATGGTTTACCCCAGACGCTTCACATGCCCTGATTCAATCCATTGACAGCACGTCGACCCCGGTATACCACATCGATCCAATTCACTCTATTCCTTGCCTGCCTTTCACCCTCCTGCATGTTCAGGTCCCAATCACTCAAAATCTTTTTCACTCCATCTTTCCACCTCCAATTTGGTCTCCCACTTCTCCTCGTTCCCTCCACCTCCGACACATATATCCTCTTGGTCAATCTTTCCTCATTCATTGTCTCCATGTGCCCAAACCATTTTAGAACACCCTCTTCTGCTCTCTCAACCACACTCTTTTTATTTCCACACATATCTCTTACCTTACATTACTTACTCAATCAGGTGGTTATTATTATTATTATTATTATTATTATTGTTATTATTATTATTATTATTATTATTATTATTATTATTATTATTATTATTATTATTATTATTACTATTATTATTACCCAAGGACCTTTTTCTAGAAAAAAATACAAGTGTTACCCAGAACCTCCTTCAAGAGGCTCCTGTAGCCCAGGGCTGTCCTGCATACAGTGACAGAGAAATGTGGATGCCTTTTTAGTTAAAAGTTTTTGTATTGCTGATGATACCAGTTGTCAAAGATGACTTTTAACTTCTTGTGTAACCTTATGCAAATGGAGTCCAATAACCCTTATAAGTTTGTAGTTGTTGTGACGCTTGGGAGCAGAGTCAGTTATTGTTTACTTTCAACATGGTGCTTGTGGCAGATTCAAGTAAGACTTTGCAGAAATTGGTTTCAGAGTTTGGGATTGTGTGTCTATGGAGAAAGTTGAGAGTAAATGTGAATATAAGCAGTGTTACTAGTTTTAGCAATGGAGAGAGACAGGGGGTTGGGGTTTGAGTTTGAATGGAGATACCTTAGAGGAAGTAAAGTGGACATGTCTGTGAACGATACCACGGGAGCTGACATAAGTCATAGGGTGGAAGAGAGGGCAACTTTCCTGGGAGCATTGAGGGATGTGTGGAGAGGTCATTGTCTGGGAGGGTGCAAATGAACTGTTTGAAGTTGTAGTAAATGTAATGGTGTTGTGTTGTAGTTTGGCATGGGCTATAGCTAAGAATGAATAGAAAAGTGTTTGTTGGTAAATAAATGTTTGAGGAGAATATGTGGTGTGATGAGTGTATTGAGTAAGCAATTACACGGAAAGGGAAAGGTAATAGGAAGAGTATAATTGAGAGAGCTGAAGGATGTCCTAAAAGGGTTTGGAGATATGGAAAGAATGACTGAGGAGAAGTTGACAGGGTGATATGTTTGTCAGAAATGGAGGGAACAAGAAGAGAGGGACCAAACTGAAGAAGGAAAAAAGAGTGAAAATGGTTTTAGATTTCCAGGTCCTTGAACATGAAGGAGGGTGTAAAGTGTGCACAATAAAAATTGAATTGGAGCAATGTGGTTTACATTGTTGATGTACTGTCACTAGTCTGAACTAGAGCATATGAAGTCTGTGGGTCCTAGTAGTGAGTGGATAGTGGGCTGAATTTTGGTGCACTGCACATGAGAGCTATTGGATGTGAGTGAATTAGGCCATTTCATCTGTTCTTGGTGGTACCTTGATCATGCAGGAAACAGTAAACAAGTATGAAAAAATATATATGTACAGATTCTCCCGACATATGACTTACACGACATTACCATTCATATGTACGACTGGAAAAAATGTGAATTAAAAGATGTACATAGATATGAAAATAAAGCATGATCATATGTCTGCCAGTGTTAATGGCTGCATGTGTATGATAGTGAATATGAGATGATCCCGGCATTGTGCACATCACAGCATCTCTCATTTCTCGCCCTCTATTAACTTTCAGTAAGTGCACGTTATTCAAGTGAATCTAATGAATTTTCATGCTGAATCAAATCATTTTTGTATTAAACCCCAAAGATGATGAGCAAATGGAAAATCCATCACATGTTGATAGATATGGCAAAAAGCCAAGGAAGATGCTCAATATGGAATAAGAAATGAAGATAACCAATATGAATGAGGAAAAAAGTTAATGTGTTTGCACATGGTCTGCAGTTGTCCCATTAGACAGTCTCCACAGTTTTAAAGGACAAAGAAAAAATACATGAAGCAATGAAAGGTTCGGCAGTTATGAAGTCTGTGATAGTAAAGCAAGGGCAAGTGCCCATCCACGAAATGAAAAAGTTGTTGATGCTGTGGATGGAAGATCAAATTAAAAACGTGTGCCATTAAGCTTGTTGACAATTTAGGTTAAGGCTAAAAGTCCTTTCGACACTTTGAAGGAGCGAGTGGGAGAGGATTACATTGAGAACTTCACAGTGAGTCATGGTTGGTTCAGTAGATTTAAAAGAAGATATAACCTGCACAATGTTCAAATCACAGGTGAAGCAACATATATTGACGAAGGAGCTGCCAAAAAGTTCATTGAAAGTTTGGATAAATCAGTTCGTGGACTAAAGAATCTTAAATAAAGGTAAGAAGAAACCACAGAATCATATAATAAAGCTGGTTGATAAAAAAATGAAACAATCATGATAGAAATTGAGTATGATAAAAGAATGCTATACTGGTATGCAAATTCTGCTTCATGCTGATTTACATCCATTTCGAGAAATGACTGGACAGTTAAAATGGAACTTGAACATATGTCAGGGAGTGTTTACTTCCTTGCGCTACCTCACTAACACAGGAGACAGCGACTAAGTATAATGAATGAATAGAATAAATAGATATATATATATATATATATATATATATATATATATATATATATATATATATATATATATATATATATTCTTTTTTCTTACATATTCGCCATTTCCCACTTTAGCGAGGTAGCGTTAAGAACAGAGGACTGAGCCTTAGGGAGAAAATCCTCACATGGCCGCCTTCTCTGTTCCCTTTTTTGGAAAAGTGTATGTACATGTATGTATATGTTGAAATGTGTATGTATGTATATGTGCTTGTGTGGGTGTTTATGTATATACATATGTTTGTTTTTGGGTTGGGCCATTCCTCGTCTGTTTCCTTGCACTACCTCACTAACGTGGGAGATGGCGGTTAAGTATAAAAGATGGCGTCAAATAGTTACTGACGTTACATAACTCCAAGACTCTTCTCTGCTTAGATATTAGAAAGCTTCCCTTGCTGCTCTGTACCAACCTCTCACTGCTCTTTGCCTTGAATGAAGCCGAGAACTTTTTCTAAAATGGGCTGCAAACAATGAAATGATATACCAATTACTGTGGTTGAAAGCAGTACTAGAGAGACTTTTAAGAATATGATAGATAGGCACTGATGTTATCGTGCCTCTTTACCCTCCCACCATGGGTACATGGGCATACTTGGGCAATATGCCCAAATGTACGGGGCTTGTGACAGGTGTCACAGAGACCATTGTTCTCGGGCTGGTCTCTAGTAGTCCTAGCGGGGTTGGGTAAGGCGCCAATCCTCACTTGGACAGCCTTCACATAATGAGACCCGGACAGGAAGCGGTTCCCTCTATTTACCCATCTACTGACATAAGGCACGTTAGTAGATAAATCGAGACCTGCACCACCAACGGTGCTGGTAAGATTAGCTCTCCATATGCGATGGCACTCGAGCTTATTACTGGCCTGCCAACCAGCAATACACGCAGGTCCAGTCCAGCGCTGCAGCTTGCTCATCACCATAGTCTCCCGGACAGCTGCCTGAATCACTGGGTCGGTTGAGGTGAGTAATTTCTCGAAAGAGATGGAGAACGATCCATCAACTTATATAATCGTATATGTATATACACATAAACACCCATACATGTACATTTACATAAACATACAAATACACAGGGTCATATACAAAGAACTATACATATATACACATGTACATATTCATACTTGCCTTACATCCATTCCCGGCAACACCCCGCCCCACAGAAAACAACACCACTGCCTCATTCTTCAGAGAGGTAGCGAAAGGAAAACAGACAAGAAAAAAGGCCACATTTGTTCACCCAGTTTCTAGCTGGCATGTGTAATTCACTGAAACCACAACTCCCTATACACATCCAGGCCCCACAGACCTTTCCATGGTTTACCCCAGACATTTCACATGCTCAAGTTCAGTCCATTGACAGCATGTCAACTTCATTATATAAAATCGTTCCATTTCACTCTATTCCTTGCATGCCTCTCACCTTCCTGTGTGTTTAGGCCCTGATCTCAAAATTTTTTTGTTTCATCCTTCCACCTCCAATTTAGTCTCCTGTTTCTCCTTGTTCCCTCTACCTGTGACACATATATCCTCTTCTTCAATCTTTCCTCACTCATTCTCTCCATATGACAAAACCATTTCAACACACCCTCTTCTACTCTCTCAACCACACTCTTTTTATTACCACACATCTCTCTTACCCTTTCATTATTTACTTGATCAAACCACTTCACACTACATATTGTCCTCAAACATTTCATTTCCAACACATTCACTCTCCTCCACACTACCCTATCTATAGCTCATGCCTCGCAACCATATAACATTGTTGGAACCACTATTCCTTCAAACATACCCATTTTTGCTTTCCGAGATAATGTTCTCGCCTTCCACACATTCTTCAATGCTCCCATGCCATGTATGCCTTTCACCCTTTTGTATGTTCAGGCCCTGATTGCTCAAAATCTTTTAAACTCCATCCTTCCACCTCCAGTTTGGTCTTCCACTTCTTCTTCTTCCCTTTACCTGACACATATATCCTCTTTGTCAATATTTTCTAACTCATTCTCTCCATGTGTCCAAACCATTTCAACACACCCTCTTCCGCTCTCTCAACCGCGCTCTTTTACCCTTTTATTATTTACTCAGTCACACCACGTATTTTCCTCAAACATTTCAATTCCAACACATCCACCCTCCCCCACACTACCCTATCTATAGCCCATGCCTTGCAACCATATAACATTGTGGAAACACTATTCCTTCAAACATACCATTTTTGCTCTCCAAGATAACTTTCTTGCCTTCCATACATTCCTCAACATTCCCAGGACCTCTGCCTCCTCCCCCACCCTGTAACTCACTTCTTCCATGGTTCCAACCACTGCTAAGTCCACTCCCAGATATATGAAACACTTCACTTCCTCCAATTTTTCTCCATTCAAACTTAACTCCCAGTTAACTTATCCCTCCACCCTACTGAACATAATAACCTTGCTCTTCACATTTACTCTCGCCTTTCTTCTTTCACACTCTTTACCAAACTCAGTCACCAACCTCTGCAGTTTCTCACCTGAATCAGCCACCAGTGCTTTATCATCACCGAACAACAACTGATTCACCTCCCAAGCACTGTCATCCACGACAGACTGCATGCTTGCCCCTCTCTCCAAAACTCTTGCATTCACCTCCCTAACCATCCCATCCATAAGCAAATTAAACAATCATGGAGACGTCACGCACCCATCCCGTAAACCTACATACTCTGGGAACCAATCACTTTCCTCTCTTCCTAATCGTATATACATATATATTTATTATTTATTTATTTTGCTTTGTCGCTGTCTCCCGCATTAGCGAGGCTGCGCAAGGAAACAGACAAAAGAATGGCCCAACCCACCCACATACACATGTATATACATAAACGTCCACACACACAAATATACATACCTATACATCTCAACGTATACATATGCATACCCACACAGACATGTACATATATATACAGTTGTACATAATTCATACTGTTTGCCCTTATTCATTCCTGTCGCCACCCCGCCACACATGAAATAACAACCCCCTACCCCCTTATGTGCACGAGGTATTGCTAGGAAAAGACAACAAAGGCCACATTCGTTCACACTCGGTCTCTAGCTGTCATGTATAATGCACCGAAACCACAGCTCCCTTTCCACATCCAGACCCCACAGAACTTTCCATGGTTTACCCCAGACGCTTCACATGCCCTGGTTCAATCCATTGACAGCACACCGACCTTGGTATACCACATCATTCCAATTCACTCTATTCCTTGCACACCTTTCACCCTCCTGCATGTTCAGGCCCCAATCATTCAAAATCTTTTTCACTCCATCTTTCCACCTCCAATTTGGTCTCCCACTTCTTGTTCCCTCCACCTGTGACACATATGTCCTCTTTGTCAATCTTTCCTCTCATCCTCTGCATGTGACCAAACCATTTCAAAATACCATCTTCTGCTCTCTCAACCACACTCTTTTTATTACCACACATCTCTCTTACCCTATCATTACTTACTCGATCAAACCACCTCACACCACATATTGTCCTCAAACATCTCATTTCCAGCACATCCACCCTCCTGCGCACAACTCTATCTATAGCCCATGCCTCACAACCATACATCAATGTTGGAACCACTATTCCTTCAAACATACCCATTTTTGCTTTCCGAGATAATGTTCTCGACTTCCACACATTCTTCAACGCTCCCAGAACTTTTGCCCCCTCCCCCACCCAATGATTCACTTCTGCTTCCATGGTTCCATCTGCTGCCAAATCCACTCCCAGATATCTAAAACACTTAACTTCCTCCAGTTTTTCTCCATTCAAACTTGCCTCCCAACTGACTTGCCCCTCAACCCTACTGTACCTAATAACCTTGCTCTTATTCACGTTTACTCTCAGCTTTTTTTTTTTCTCACACTTTACCAAATTTAGTCACCAGCCTCTGCAGTTTCTCTTATTCCTATGAGTCCACGGGGAAAATGAAACACGTTAAGTTCCCAAGTGCACTTTCGTGTAATAATCACATCATCAGGGGGGACACGAGAGAAATATAACAGTCAGTTGATATACAAAGAAGAGATGTAGCTAGGACGCCATTTGGTAAACATGCGATTGTCCAAGACAGACAATGAACATATCATGAATTATTATGTGGACAAGAAGGTGAATTGTTTACTAATTTTATTGACAGTAAGGCTATCCAATTTATATAGACCTTCACTGATTTTAAGATTATAATTCTTTGTGTATTTAATAATAGAAGATTCAGTGATGTTTCTCGTGGTACTGGAGTTAGAGTTAATAACTGAGGTGGCAGTACTCTAGTCAATACAATGATCATAGTTTTTAACGTGATAAAACAAGACATTTGATTCTTGTCTGGTTCTTATACTATATTTATGTTGCTTAAGTCGAACAGAAACATAGTATAGGAACGGAACATGAATCAAATGCCTTGTATATATATATATATATATATATATATATATATATATATATATATATATATATATATATATATATACAAAGTATAATAATAAAAAATAATAATGATAATAAAATGATAATAATAATAATAAAAAAAATAATAATAATAATAAAAAAAAATATATATATATATGAAAGCCGGCAAGGCAGCAGGTTTGGATGGTATTGCAGTGGAATTTATTAAAAAAGGGGGTGACTGTATTGTTGACTGGTTGGTAAGGTTATTTAATTTATGTATGACTCATGGTGAGGTGCCTGAGGATTGGCGGAATGCGTGCATAGTGCCATTGTACAAAGGCAAAGGGGATAAGAGTGAGTGCTCATATTACAGAGGTATAAGTTTGTTGAGTATTCCTGGTAAATTATATGGGAGGGTATTGATTGAGAGGGTGAAGGCATGTACAGAGCATCAGATTGGGGAAGAGCAGTGTGGTTTCAGAAGTGGTAGAGGATGTGTGGATCAGGTGTTTGCTTTGAAGAATGTATGTGAGAAATACTTAGAAAAGCAAATGGATTTGTATGTAGCATTTATGGATCTGGAGAAGGCATATGATAGAGTTGATAGAGAAAAGCAAATGGATTTGTATGTAGCATTTATGGATCTGGAGAAGGCATATGATAGAGTTGATAGAGATGCTCTGTGGAAGGTATTAAGAATATATGGTGTGGGAGGAAAGTTGTTAGAAGCAGTGAAAAGTTTTTATCGAGGATGTAAGGCATGTGTACGTGTAGGAAGAGAGGAAAGTGATTGGTTCTCAGTGAATGTAGGTTTGCGGCAGGGGTGTGTGATGTCTCCATGGTTGTTTAATTTGTTTATGGATGGGGTTGTTAGGGAGGTAAATGCAAGAGTTTTGGAAAGAGGGGCAAGTATGAAGTGTGTTGGGGATGAGAGAGCTTGGGAAGTGAGTCAGTTGTTGTTCGCTGATGATACAGCGCTGGTGGCTGATTCATGTGAGAAACTGCAGAAGCTGGTGACTGAGTTTGGTAAAGTGTGTGGAAGAAGAAAGTTAAGAGTAAATGTGAATAAGAGCAAGGTTATTAGGTACAGTAGGGTTGAGGGTCAAGTCAATTGGGAGGTGAGTTTGAATGGAGAAAAACTGGAGGAAGTGAAGTGTTTTAGATATCTGGGAGTGGATCTGGCAGCGGATGGAACCATGGAAGCGGAAGTGGATCATAGGGTGGGGGAGGGGGCGAAAATTCTGGGGGCCTTGAAGAATGTGTGGAAGTTGAGAACATTATCTCGGAAAGCAAAAATGGGTATGTTTGAAGGAATAGTGGTTCCAACAATGTTGTATGGTTGCGAGGCGTGGGCTATGGATAGAGTTGTGCGCAGGAGGATGGATGTGCTGGAAATGAGATGTTTGAGGACAATGTGTGGTGTGAGGTGGTTTGATCGAGTAAGTAACGTAAGGGGAGGAGAGATGTGTGGAAATAAAAAGAGCGTGGTTGAGAGAGCAGAAGAGGGTGTTTTGAAATGGTTTGGTCACATGGAGAGAATGAGTGAGGAAAGATTGACCAAGAGGATATATGTGTCGGAGGTGGAGGGAACGAGGAGAAGAGGGAGACCAAATTGGAGGTGGAAAGATGGAGTGAAAAAGATTTTGTGTGATCGGGGCCTGAACATGCAGGAGGGTGAAAGGAGGGCAAGGAATAGAGTGAATTGGAGCGATGTGGTATACCGGGGTTGACGTGCTGTCAGTGGATTGAATCAAGGCATGTGTATGGGGGTGGGTTGGGCCATTTCTTTCGTCTGTTTCCTTGCGCTACCTCGCAAACGCGGGAGACAGCGACAAAAAAGAAAAAAAAAAATATATATATATATATATATATATATATATATATATATATATATATATATATATATATATATCCCTGGAATAGGGGAGAAAGAATACTCCCCACTTATTCCCTGCATGTCATAGAGAGCGACTAAAGGTGGCAAGAGCAGGTGGCTGGAAATCCTCCCTTCTTTATTTTAATTTCCAAAAGAGAAAACAGAAGGAGTCAAGCGAGGAATGCTCATTCTTCTCGAAGGCTCAGATTGGGGTGTCTAAATGCTTGTGGATGAAACCAAGGAGAGAAGAAAGGAGAGATAAGTAGTATGTTTGAGGAATAAAACCTGGATGTTCTGGCTCAGAGTGAAATGAAGCTCAAGGATATAGGAGAAGAATGGTTTGGAAAAGTCTTGGGGGTAAATTCAGGGGTAGGTAAGAGGACATGAGCCTAGGAATGAGTAGAAATACTTCTAAAGCAAGGGTTGTGGAAGTATGTGATAGAGTGTAAGGAAGTATATTCTAGATTGATGTGGGCAAAACCGAAAGTGGATGGAGAGAGATGGGTGATTATTGGTGTTAATGCACCTGGTCATGAGAAGAAAGATTCTGAGAGGCAAGTAGTTTAGGAGCAGCTCAGTGAGTGTGTCAGCAGTTTTGATGCACGAGACTGGGTATTATTGATGGGTGATTTAAATGCAAAGGTGAGTAATGTGGCTGGTGGGGGTATGATTGGTGTACATGTGGTATTCTGTGTTGTGAATGGAAATGGTGAAGAGCTTGTGGAATTGTTTGCTGAAAAAAACTGGTGATTGGGAATACCTGGTTTAAAAAGAGAGGCATTTAAAGGAGAGACTTTCAGATGTTAATGTGTTGAGAAGTGCAGCTGGTGGGATGTCTGATCTCTATCATGTGGAGGCAAAGGTGAAGATTTGTAGAAGTTTTCAAAAGAGAAGAGAGAATGTTGAGGAGAAGAGAGTAGCAAGGCTAAGAGAGCTTGGAAAGGAGACTTGTGTAAGGAAGTACAGGGAGAGATTGAGTGAAGAATGGCAAAATGTGAAAACAAATGATGAGGAGAGTGGGTGAGGAATGAGATGTATGTAGGAAAACAGTGATGGCATGTGCAAAAGATGCATGTGGCATGAGAAAGGTGGGAGGTGGGCAGATTGGAAAGGGTAGTGAGTGGTGAATGAAGAAGTGAAGTTGTTAGTGAAAGAAAAAATGCGAGGCATTTGAACAATACTTGATAGGAAGCAGTGAAAATGACTGGGAAATGTGTAAGAGAAAGTGGCAGGAGGTTAAACTTGAGGGAGAATAAAACGATGTTTTGAAAGACAGTAAATAACGTGCTAGGATAACAATTGGGAACATCAGTGAAGTGAGCAAGGGGGAAAATGATAACATGTAGTGATGAAGTGAGCTGGAGATGGGATGAGTATTTTAAAGATTTGTTGAATATGTTTAATTATAGAGTGGCAGATGTAGGGTGTTTTGGTTGGGGATGGTGTGCTAAGTGAGAGAGCTGGGGAGAGAGGTTTGGTGAAGAGGGAAGAGGTATTAAAAGCCTTGCAGAAGATGAAATCCAGCAAGGCAGTGGTTTTGGATGGTGTTGCAGTTGAATTTATTAAGAATGGTGGTGATTGTGCTGTTGATTGATTGGTAAGGATATTCAATGTATGTATGGATTATGGTGAAGTGCCTGAGGATTAGTGGATTGCATGTATAGTGCCATTGTACAAAGGCAAAGGGAATAAAGATAAATGCTCAGAGGCATAAGTTTGTTGATTATTCCTGGAAAATTGCATGGGAGGGTATTGATTGAGAGGGTGAAGGCATGTACTGAGCATCAGATTGGGGAGGAACAATGTGGTTTCAGAAGTGGTAAAGGATGTGTGGATCAGGTGTTTACTTTAAAGAGTGTATGTGAGAAATACTTGGAAAACAGATGGACTTATATATGGCATTTATAGATCATGAGAAGGCCATATGATAAGGTTTATAGAGATTCTTTGTGGAAAGTCTTAAGAATATATGGTGTGGGAGATAAGCTGCCAGGAGTGAAAAGTTTTGATCAAAGGTGGGAGGCGTGTGCGTGAGTAGGAAGAAAGGAGAGCGAATGGTTCCCAGTAAAGGTTGGTTTGTGGCTGGGGAGTGTTATGTCACCATGGTTGTTTGATTTTTTTATGGATGAGATTGTGACAAGGGTGAGTAGGCAGTCTGTCTGGAATGAGAAGGCCTGGGAAGTGAGTCAGTTGTTTTTTGCCAGTTCGCTAATGATACAGCATTAGTGGCTGATTCGAGTGAGAAACAGAAGTTGGTGACTGAGTTCGGAAAACTGCATGAAAGGAGCAGGTTGAGAGTAAATGTGAACAAAAGCAAGGTTGATAGGTTCATAAGGGTTGAGGAACAAGTTAGTTGGGATTCAATTTTGAATGGAGAAAAATTTGGGGACAGGATGAAGGTTCTGGTAGCTATAAAGAATGAGTGGAAAGAGGGAATGTTATCTTGGAGGGCAAAAATGGGTAAGTTTGAGGGAATAGTAGTTCTAGCAATATTATATGATTGCGAGGCATGGGTTATAGATAGGGTTGTGCCGAGGAGGGTGGATGTGTTGGAAATGAAATGTTCGAGGACAGTATGTGGTGGGAGGCAGTTTGATAGAGTAAGTAATAAAAGGGTAAGAGAGATGTGTGGAAACATAAAGAATGTGGTTGAGAGAGTAGAAGAGGGTGTTTTGAAATGATGCATATGTATAAGATGGCATGGACAGGACAAAACACTTGCTGGTAGATTCAAGTTTTCCAGTGATATTAGTAATGCAATTGAGTGGGAGATGTATAAAAGAAAGAGACAGGAGGTCAAGAGAAAGGTGCAAGAGGTGAAAAAGAGGGCAAATGAGAGTTGGGGTGAGAGAGTATCATTGAATTTTAGGGAGAATAAAAAGATGTTCTGGAAGGAGGTAAATAAAGTGCGTAAGACAAGGGAGCAAATGGGAACTTCAGTGAAGGGCGCAAATGGGGAGGTGATAACAAGTAGTGGTGATGTGAGAAGGAGATGGAGTGAGTATTTTGAAGGTTTGTTGAATGTGTTTGATGATAGAGTGGCAGATATAGGGTGTTTTGGTCGAGGTGGTGTGCAAAGTGAGAGGGTTAGGGAAAATGATTTGGTAAACAGAGAAGAGGTAGTAAAAGCTTTGCGGAAGATGAAAGCCGGCAAGGCAGCAGGTTTGGATGGTATTGCAGTGGAACTTATTAAGAAAGGGAGTGACTGTATTATTGACTGGTTGGTAAGGTTATTTAATGTATGTATGACTCATGGTGAGGCGCCTGTGGATTGGCGGAATGCGTGCATAGTGCCATTGTACAAAGGCAAAGGGGATAAGAGTGAGTGCTCAAATTACAGAGGTATAAGTTTGTCGAGTATTCCTGGTAAATTATGTGGGAGGGTATTGATTGAGAGGGTGAAGACATGTACAGAGCATCAGATTGGGGAAGAGCAGTGTGGTTTCAGAAGTGGTAGAGGATATGTGGATCAGGTGTTTGCTTTGAAGAATGTATGTGAGAAATACTTAGAAAAGCAAATGGATTTGTATGTAGCATTTATGGATGTGGAGAAGGCATATGATAGAGTTGATAGAGATGCTCTGTGGAAGGTATTAAGAATATATGGTGTGGGAGGCAAGTTGTTGGAAGCAGTGAAAAGTTTTTATCGAGGATGTAAGGCATGTGTACGTGTAGGAAGAGAGGAAAGTGATTGGTTCTCAGTGAATGTAGGTTTGCGGTAGGGGTGTGTGATGTCTCCATGATTGTTTAATTTGTTTATGGATGGGGTTGTTAGGGAGGTGAATGCAAGAGTTTTGGAAAGAGGGGCAAGTATGAAGTGTGTTGGGGATGAGAGAGCTTGGGAAGTGAGTCAGTTGTTGTTCGCTGATGATACAGCGCTGGTGGCTGATTCATGTGAGAAACTGTAGAAGCTGGTGACTGAGTTTGGGAAAGTGTGTGAAAGAAGAAAGTTAAGAGTAAATGTGAATAAGAGCAAGGTTATTAAGTACAGTAGGGTTGAGGGTCAAGTCAATTGGGAGGTAAGTTTGAATGGAGAAAAACTGGAGGAAGTAAAGTGTTTTAGATATCTGGGAGTGGATCTGTCAGCGGATGGAACCATGGAAGCGGAAGTGGATCATAGGGTGGGGGAGGGGGCGAAAATTCTGGGAGCCTTGAAGAATGTGTGGAAGTCGAGAACATTATCTCGGAAAGCAAAAATGGGTATGTTTGAAGGAATAGTGGTTCCAACAATGTTGTATGGTTGCGAGGCGTGGGCTATGGATAGAGTTGTGCGCAGGAGGATGGATGTGCTGGAAATGAGATGTTTGAGGACAATGTGTGGTGTGAGGTGGTTTGATCGAGTAAGTAATGTAAGGGTAAGAGAGATGAGTGGAAATAAAAAGAGTGTGGTTGAGAGAGCAGAAGAGGGTGTTTTGAAATGGTTTGGGCACATGGAGAGAATGAGTGAGGAAAGATTGACCAAGAGGATATATGTGTCGGAGGTGGAGGGAACGAGGAGAAGTGGGACACCAAATTGGAGGTGGAAAGATGGAGTGAAAAAGATTTTGTGTGATTGGGGCCTGAACATGCAGGAGGGTGAAAGGAGGGCAAGGAATGGAGTGAATTGGATTGATGTGGTATACCAGGGTTGACGTGCTGTCAGTGGATTGAATCAGGGCATGTGAAGCGTCTGGGGTAAACCATGGAAAGCTGTGTAGGTATGTATATTTGCGTGTGTGGACGTATGTATATACATGTGTATGGGGGTGGGTTGGGCCATTTCTTTCGTCTGTTTCCTTGCGCTACCTCGCAAACGCGGGAGACAGCAACAAAAAAAAAGATTAGTAATTTTATATTCTCATGAAAAATGTTCTCTAGGTACAGTAAGTTTGTGTATGTTGTGCTGTTATTTAAATCTTAAGCTAGCCAATGGAGAATTTACATTGGTCAGAAATTTTCATTTTATGAAACATTAAATCCAGTTTTGTACAGTTTTTAAGGTACTCATTGTTTGAAAAATTTAGATGTGAAATGAAATGGCGAAGAAAACACTATTTCATTTCTAATCCTTTTTATCAGTCATCAGATGCAATATCATCTTACTTGTTACTACTAGATTACTAAGAGTTGGTATATTCGTTGCTGCTATCGTATTCATCATTGTTCGTTATTTTCCATGGATAAGTAAAAGTGTAATTGTAAGGAGATCTGAAGACACCTCACCCAGGTCTCTCCTGCTGGAAATGCTTATGTCTGTGTATGATGCCATGTATTGATACAAAACATGACTAGACTCACTAATGAGCTTTCATCTTTCATTGACATAGCCAATATATGCTGCAGTTAAGTTGTGTTCCTGATTTAATTTCTGAAATGTGTCTACATACTTTTCAGCAATTTCAGAGTCAGCAGAACACTTTTCTCCAGAAACAGTAAGCTTGTGTTTGCCATGTTGAAATGTAGATCTGTTCCGTAAGCCAAAGGAAAAATTGAATCATTAAGAAATTTCAGTTGATCTTGAAATTTTGAATGCTATTTGATATACCTTTGGTACTTTTCCATTAAGGTATGTACAATTATAAAGAGATAAGGACTAAGAAAATATGAATTTCATGTCAAATGCTGTAGGTGGGTTCCACTTGTTTGTTTTGTCATGTATGGTTCTTCAGATGCAGTATCATATTTACTCTTTTCAGTTCCTCATTCCTCAACATTGATTCTTCATTGCCATGATATTCATCTTTGTTTAGTATTTTTCATGGATAAAAGACTGGGTAACTGTTAGCAGAAGTCAGAGATGCCTTACCCTGTTCTTGTAAGCTGGGATTGTTTACAACTGCGTGTCCTACTAGGTATTGATACAAAGCCTAACTAGACTCATTTATGAGCTTTCTTACTTATTATTGGCTTAGAAGATTTGTTCTGCATTTAAGTTTGCTCCAAGATCATCTTCTGAATTGTTCATATATATTTTTTAGCACTTGTAGAGACAGCAAAACACTTTTTTGCTGAAATGGACTCTAGATCTGTTCTACCATTGGACATTTCACAATTCAGTAATTTCCATTATTTGATCAGTGTAAGAAAGTTAAATCTGCTATGATTCCCATTATGCACTGTGGGTCATATCATGGTGTGCTCCAGTGCATCCAGTAATTCAAAACTCCAGGATTGATTTGAGGGAATCCACTTGAGGCATAAGAGTGTTGAACTTGCTGATGCCAGACATGTTTGTGTCACCAGAGGTGAGGTGGCAGGTTCTGAGGCTAAAGCAGCTAAATCTAGAGTTATACCATAATAATTTTTTGGAACAAGATGAATAAAGATGTTCCTTGCCAACCACAGAGGTTATGTTTGTGGAAGACCCTGTGGTCGGCAAAGCACAGGGCTTAAGGGGAATGGGGGAGTAACCCTTGAGATACATACCGTATGACCTATAATGAACACTTCAGGCATGAAAATAAGTATGTTATACTGCAAAAGCAACATGCTTCTTCTGTAAGTACAAAGAAGTGATACAGAAACTAGAAGGCAATGATAGGATGGCAGTATGTTACTCCAGATGCTACTGCACCTCTGTACTTCTGCAAAGCAGCCAGCCAATTATGCTTCATAAAAAGCTTACCTGAGCACTTCCTGTAATAACTCTTCATGTTTATAACAGGCCTTTTACCTCTGCTGAAGAATTTTGGTCTTTTGGGTTTAGCTACAAGTAGCTCGCGGGCACACACCTGTCCATTGTATGGGAAAACTTTTGGTGGTACCATGGAAAACTGCGGTTATTCAGAACTTTATGCCATGGTTGGGAAAATGGTATACATAATTCTAACCATGTCAGACAAAACTCATTTAGGCAAAATTGTGAAAGGCATGGGACTCCTCTAATTGTGTTGAGTGTAGATGGAAAGCTGGTTTGAATTTTAAAGGCCTAAATAATAACAAATTACAGAGGATGGGGAAATTGCCATTTTGAGACTATTCCTTTTTGTGTGAGAATTGGTCTAACTGCATTGACCCGTGGTTACTTAATGAAAAGGAGACCTGCATATGTATGACACCTGTAGCTGCAGTTTAACTATAAATTTGTATTTGTGGAGTGCCAGAGGTATAGGAGTCTCAGAGTTGTGTTGATTATGTAATAGCGTTGGAGCAAATAAGAATACTGGAGAAGTTTTGGACAATGGTGTTAGTGTGGATAGACATGAATTTTTTTTAAAGTAGGCCAAAATATATAATTCTGTACAAGTAGTTATATGTTTTTAACATTTTTTTAAAGACACTAAATTTTGTAAGGAAGCCAGAGTATATAATTATATTTAAATATTTTAAAGTGTTTAGATGTTTGTACCTGCTAAGAAGTACTGAATAACCATTAGGGTCTTGCACTTTACAAATTTAGCAAAATCAGTCAATCAGTGAAATGTATATTTCGTATGATATACAGTGTCATCTTAACTGTTGTTATTACTTAATTTTTCACTGTTTGTGTAATGGTCAAAGCTATCATATTTTTCATTGTTTGTGTATCAAAAGTGGTCAATGTAAGCAGATATTTCAAGATGTGGCACCCAGCTCTTGCTTGCTGGAAATATTTACAGCTGTATATGCTTCCATGTATTGGCACGAAACGTAACTAGACATGCTTTAGAGCTGACTCACTTTCCATCAGTGTTGAATTTTTATTATGTGGTTAAGTATTGCTTCTAGAAAACTCCTGAAATGTCCCTTCATATTTTCATTGTTTTCAGAGTCAGGAAAATTCTTCCTGAAACTGTAAGCTTTTTTATTTTGTTTCAGTCT
Source organism: Panulirus ornatus (assembly GCF_036320965.1). Lineage (NCBI taxonomy): Eukaryota > Metazoa > Arthropoda > Malacostraca > Decapoda > Palinuridae > Panulirus > Panulirus ornatus. The sequence continues at coordinate 12,234,843 of NC_092267.1, read as the reverse complement.
TTAGATTTATTAAGTCAGCCTCTGGAGAATTCACATTGTTTGGTAATATTCATGGGATCATAATTTTTTTTGATAATGTGGTGATAGATGGGTAGATGTATGTTTCAACAAAATTTGTAAGTAAAAGAGTACCTACAACCTTGTTTATACAAAATGGACTTTTGGGTGCTTGTTGCTGGGTCAGAGTAGAAGCATTATGCATCAGTACAGCTAAATATAGAACGCTGGATAGATGGATGGAAAGATAGGTAGATAGGTAGGTAGATACAAAGATAGATGGATACACACACACACACACACACACACACACACACACATACACACATATGTATGTACATACATGCATGCACACAACACCAACATTTCATGGAGCATACAAAGGTGAGAGGGGCTGACATAATGAGTACTAGATGTCATCTTCATTGGAACTAGCTTGAATATTGAGAATGGGTTATATGATACACCAGGTAGAAGTGACCATGCAATGCTCAAGTTTGAATATGTGGTGAAAGAGAGCATTAAAAGAGAAAGGCAAGATATAAAGAGATTTAATTGCAGAAACTACACAAACCTCAATAATTTCAGTGGCATCGTAGTGAAGAATGGAATTCAGTAGAGGCATGGGTACCTCAAGTCTCAAATACAGAGGGAACAGTAAGTAAATGGAAGGAATAGTTTGATAGAAGATGTCATATAGCAAATGAGCTTGTGGTGCACCTAAGTAGATATAGACACCACCCTAACCAGCCAGCATTTGCAGGGTATTAGAGAGCACAGAACAAGTTAGCAGAATAGAAAAGAGTAACAAAGAAGCTTTGAAAAGAATATTATGGACAAAGTAGATGAAAGTCAATATTGCTTATATAAATTCATCAGGAGTCTTTTGTTAGTTGAGAAGCAGCTAATCAGGGTAAGGGATTCAGAGGATAGAATTGTTGAGGATGATGTAAGGTTATGTAAGGAAATGAATGGTATGTTTAGAGGTGTTTCCACAGTGAAAGAAATTATAACCCAAACATTAGTGAGATGAAATGGGGAGGAAGAGGTTTTGGAAGTCATTGAGATATTTAGAAATGATGTTCAAAGAATACTTAATAGTACTTTACCCATACAAGGCTCATGGTCCTAATGAAGTTTCATCATGTGTTAAAGATGTGTGTAGGTAGATAAATTGCTTGAATTACTGTTCAAGATGTCAAGGGAAAGAAGCTTCTTGCCAAGTGAAGGAAAAGTGCAAATGTCATATCTATGTATAAGAAAGGAGACAGAGAACATTTGTTGAACTACAGAGCAGCCTCCCTAACGAGTGTGGTTTTTATGGTTCTGGAAAAGATTATTAGAAAGGAAGTGGATGAGTTTCAACTAAGGAGAAATATCTGAAGTGAGAGACAGCATGATTTAAGGGAAACGAGGTCATGTGTAAGTAACCTCTTAAGAGTTTTACAAGAGAGTGATCTCAGTCCTGGACAAAAGGAAAAGCTGGTTCGACTGTCTTTGTCTGGACTGCCAGGAGGTATTTAACACTGTACTGCATAGGAGGATGATTGAGAAGCTGGATCACCAAGCATGAAGAAGGGAGAAACTCTTCTGATAAATAGATCATCTCGGTGAGAGGGAACAAATGATGCATGTCAGTGGAGTGTTTCCCAATTGGGTTTAGGTAACCAGCGAAGTACCACATGGTTTGGTTTTGGGACCATTACTCTTCTGGATCTAAACAAATCTCTTTTCTTAAGGCATGGAATCCTACCTGAGTCTGTTTGCAGATAATGCAAAGGTCATGAGGGAAGTGAAAAGTGAGGAGGATTGCATCAGCTTACAAGTGGACTTAGACAGATCCCAAAGTTTGTGTGAAATGCAGTTGATGAAATTCACCCCACACAAATGTAAAGTAATGAGGATGGAACAAAGCATAAGAAGGCCTCAAGGTGTTTGTTAACTTGCAGGGAATATCACTTCAGGATTCTGTGTGTGAGAAGGACTCAGTAGACATTGTCCCTGCCTTTCAACAAAGTGCCATACAAGGAGAAAACTTAAGGAGACAGACTATTTGGTGGCAGATATTAGAACAGCTTTCAAGTATATGCATAAGAAAATATTTAGTAAGCTCTACATGTCCTAACTAAGGCAAAAACTAACATGTGCATATCAGGTTTGGTCACCACACCAAAGGAAGTACAAGGACCTCATAGAGAAGTTCCAGTGGAGGGCAACAAAGATGGTACCAGAATTAAGAGATCTAAGCAATGGGGAAAGGCTAGAGGGTTTATATTTATGCACCTTGGAAGAGAGGGGTGACCTGATGACAACCATTAGGTTTTTATATGAGAATGATGAATTGGACATTGGACAGTTTTTGAGAGATGTAGGGATACAGCAGTCAGAGGACATGACATGAATTTTAGTAGCTTGTAAATAAGAATGTCAAAAAATACTTTTATAGTATAGAAGTGGCGGATGAATGAAATAGATTGAATGAGAACATAGTTATTGCAGACAGCATACATAGATTTATAAGATAGTATGATAGCAGAGAATGTTCAAGAAATGGGACACCATGAGTGTAAAATTTCCTCCCCATACAGTACAAATAGATAATTATGTACTAGAATGTGCTTCTCATGTTTGGTCATTGCATGTACAGAAGCATAAAGAGCTAATAGATGTTTAGAGGAGAGCAACAAAAATGGTATCTGAATTAAGAGAGGTGAGGTATAAGGAAAGGCAAGTTGTTTTGAAATTACCCGTCTTAGAATTGAGTAAAGACTGACGTGGTCACAACCTGTAAGTTTTTTAAAACTGATCAGTTGTGGACAGTGAACAGTTCTTCCAGAGATGTATGGACTGAGCAACCACGGGACTTAACTGGAAATTAAGCAAGAATTTCAGAAGAAAGATGTAAAGAAGTACTTTTATGATTTAGGAATGGTGGATGGATGGAATGAAATGACTTTGGATATGGTTAATGCAGACAACATTTATAATTAACTTGTGTGATATTCAAGAATGTTCAAGAGGATGGAACCCCTGTCTCATACTGTACAAATAGGTTGTTATAAAGAAGTAATTGTATACTTTATTAACCCACTACAGGAATTACAATGTTGTAAAGCAGGCATACATTATGCTCTAGAAAAACCATCATAATACATGGATTGATGAGCAGATGAGGCTGTCTGACAAATGTAAAGCAATAATCAACCTTTAGACAGTAGGCATGGTCCAGAAATTTCTCCACAGTGTGTGCAAAAAGCAAGAAAATAAATTTTTTTCCCTTGTGAAATGATAATTTTGCATCCAAAAGTAATTGAAAATGCCCTCAAAGTTTTATGATTACACTTTTGTTGGCCTTGTCCCCTGATTATACAGTTACCCTTTTGTTAACCTTATCCCCTGTTTATATGACAACCCTTTTGTTGGCATTGTCCTTAGGTTGTATGATTACCCATTTGTTGGCTTTGACCCTTGGTTATTTGATTACCCTTTTGTTGACTGTATCCCCAGGTTATACGATTACCCCTGTTGTTGTCCTTGTCCCCAGTTTACATGATTACTCTTTCATTGACCTTGTCCCCAGTTGATATATAATATATTGCCCCTTTATTGGTCTTGTCTCTTGGTTATATGATTAGCATTTTTCTGGCCTTTTCCCTTGGTCATATGATTACCCTTTTGTTGGCCTTGTTTCATGATAAGTGAGCGCCTAGAGAGGGTGTGAATTATGCATTTTCCAGTGTTAGTGAAGTAGCACCAGGAACAGATGAAGAAAGGCCGTCAGTTGCTCACATCCATTCTTTAGCTGTCATGTGCAATGCATGGAAACCACAGCACCCTACAGACCCTACAGACCATTCCATGGTTTCCCCTAGTTGGCTTCACATGTCCTGGTTCCATATATTGACAGCATGTTAACCCCTGTATACTACTTCACTGCAGTTCACTCTATCCTATGCATGCTTTTCACCCTCCTCCATGTTAAGCCCCAATCTCTCAAAATCTTTTTCATTCCATCCTTCCATCTCCTATTTGGTCTTCCACTAATCGTCCCCTCCACTTCAGCTACATTTATCCTCTTTATCAGCCTTACCTCTCTCATTCTCTCTACATTTCCAAACCATTTTGCCACATCATCTTCCACTCTCTCAACCACACACTTGCTATTACCACACCTCTCTCTTACCCTTATATTACTTAATCAAACCACTTCATACCACATGATGTCTTCAAACATTTCTTGTAAAAAGCAACCACTGTTGCTCACCTACCTGTAACCTATGCATTGAATTCATACAGTGTTGTTGCAACTTCTATACCCTCAAACTTATCCATTTTTACCCTTTCAGGCAATGACCTTAGTCCACACATATTTCATTGCTTCTTGAACTTTTGCCCCCTCACCCACCCATTTCTGCTTCCAATGTTCCATTTGTTACTGTGTTCACTCCCAGGTATCTAGAACACTTCACTTTCTCCAGATTTTCTTCATACACACTAGCACTCCAAATAACTTGTCCCTGTTCCTTGCTTTTATTCATATTTACTCTCAACTTCCTTCTTTCATACACTCTTCCAAACTCAGTCGCTAACTTATGCAGTTTCTCACTCAAATCTGCCACCAGCGCTGTGTCATTAGGAAGCAACAATTTACATGCTTCCCAGTTCCCCTAATCCTCTTAAGACTACATACTTACCCCTTTTTCTAAGGCTCTTGTATTTACCTTCCTCACCACCACATTTATAAACAAATTAAACAGCCATGGTGACATCTCATAACCCTGTTGCAGACAAACCTTCTGGAACTACTACTCCTTGTACACACACCTTACATCCTTGATAAGAACTACACATTGCTTCTAGAAGCTTTTCCCCCACTCTATGTATTCATAAGACGTTCCACAAGGCATCTCTGTCATCCCCATTAATGCTTTCTCCAGATCCCTAAAAGCCACACACAAATCCTTATGTTTCTCCAATTATTTCTCACACATTTTTTAAAGCAAACACCTGATCCACACATCCACTATCACATTGGAAACCACACTGTTCCTCTTAAATCTGATGCCCCTTGCTTGTTTTCACCCGCTAAGTCACCACTCGCCCATACTTCTTACAAGGTACACTGGAAAAACATACCTCATAGTTTAGACGCACCTTTTGGTCCCCATGTTTTTTTTTTTTTTTTTTTTTATTGTACCTTAATTTCATATAGAGGCTCAGTGTTAGTGGTGTATAACAAGAATATGTTTGAAATACATATTTCACACCAAGATTAATTGTAAGGGGGATTGGATGGTGGGTGTGGGGATGATTCGAAAGGATTTCTTTTTTCCTTTGTATATACTGAAAACTGAATTCTCATTGCATACGGTATTGATTCCTATGTCATACAAGGGCATAGGGTTGTTGGTGGATAACATAAATATATGTAGAAATATTACACCTCTCTCTTGATGTGTATGGGAAGGAGATTGGAATTGTTTCTTTGAAATTATTTGAGATTAGATTTCAGTCTTCCATTATCCAATCATTATGTAGAGAAAATTAGAGATAATTGTTACATGTTTTTTCGACAAGTATGAGTTCAGTAGGGATACCTCTCCTTCCTTCTTATGTAATCACTACTAAAATCACCAAGTCACTTGTTTTTTCACATTTCTCATGTTATTCTTCTTCACTATCCTCTCTTATTGATGCATATTATAATTGTTCCTCCCAGTAAGTCGGGTTATCCTGCAAAATTCATATTTTCAATGGGGCCACCATGTATGCATGATCATCAGGAGGATTACCTTGCACCAGGTGGATCACTTTGCACATATATTACTGGATGTAGGGTTAATGAGGATAGCAGAAAGTTATACTGTGCTTTCTTAGCAAAGTAGGTGTTAGAGTCAGGGATAAGTGGACTTTTTCCATGGCCACTCCCTTGATAGGAGTTCCCAGAGAGAATGGGCATTAGAGATATAGATAGATAGATTCTTAGTGAGGATGTTGACCTCCATAGGCTAATAATGTTATGATAATTCAACTGATTCTTTCAACAGGGGCAGGCAAAGTTTGAACAATTAATGTTGGCTGTTGTTTCCTAAAAGAGCATCAGTTGATGTTGACTGCTGTTTCCATAGAGAATGTTACTTGGTATTGGCTTCTGTTTAAGGGTTATGTAAATGTTTAGAGTTTTGACTCTTGATATAAACATCTGTATAGAAAACCTGGCTGCTTTGGTTTTACAAAATACCATTGTAGATAAGGATTGAGCTTGGTATAAAGCTCCTCCTGAATGCTTTACGGGGAATAGCTCTCAGTCTTTTTCCAGGTCTCGTAGACTTATCATAGTTATTCAGCATACAAGTATGTTCTCTGATTATTATTTGTACTTTTTACATAAAAGGTTTGTGTAAATAACATCTCTACAAGTAATCTTTAATTTTTCATTGGGCAAATTAACAGCTATTGTTGCTTGTACAAAAAAATCCTTTTGATTTTGTTCATTTTGTTTGTGGAATTCATTTAGCAGACATTATAATTGGTTATGTTTTTTATGTTAGAAATATAAAACTTTTAGAAAATCATGCAATTTACACAAAAAGATTTTGAAACGTCAAAAGTACAAGCTCTGTCTACATTTGCTTACATTGTATATGATTTGATCTGCCCCTTTAAAATTCTTGTCCATTACAGCACCCAGGTATGGCACTTAGAATTTGGACATATTTCCATCACATCTTCATTGTCATCTCTTTATGCTTGTGATTTTTCTTTCTAAAGTCAAATGTCAAGTCTTTAATTTTTCACATTCAGGGAAAGATTATGTTTATTTCACCATGATACATCATGTACTGGCATTTGCAGTTCATAATTTCTACTAGAGTCATCTCCTACTAAACCAATATTTAGTGTGTTATCAGCATACTTTACAATTTCAGTCATCAAATTGATATCAGCATCCAGATCATAAGTATATTACATGCAGAGAAATTATAAGAAATTACAACCCTTAGAACCTTATTATTGATAGTGATAATTGAAAATGTATTCATAACTTGAACTCATCGTATCTTGTAATGTGAACTGTATAGAATAGAAAATTGAATTAAGGAGAAAAAGACATCATCACCAGATGATACAGTAGCCTTGATTGTATTCATTGCTGAGCAAAAAAAAAAAAAAGAATAGATAATGCTTTAATATGAAAGCTATTCCATTCTGAGTTTTTAAATATATAATTCGTTATGATTATAAGGTATCCTTAGTAGACTGAACCAAATCATAAAGATACTGAAAATCATCATTGTACTGTACCACATTCTTTAAATATAAGGAAGAATTAAGTATGGATTATGATTAGTTGCTTGAAGTTTGGTGGAATGCCTGTGTATTGCCTTTTTATATGAGCAAGGGGGTCTCGTGTGAATGTTCGAATTACACGTAAGTGTACTTGATAGGCTGTATGGGGGAATAATGTCATGCACAGAGCATCAGATTGGGGAAACAATGTGGTTTCAGGTGTGTTAGAGGATATTTGGGTCAGGTGATTTCTTTCGGGAATTTATTGTGGAATACGTAGAGAAACAGAAGAATTTCTAGATGGCATGTATGCGTCCAGGAAAAGCTTGTAATACAGTTAAGAGATATTTGAGGAAGGTGTTAGAAGGTTGATAGTAGTTGGTAGACAGCCAAACACCAGGGAGGTATATTACCAGTACTAACCGCTTGGGTATCGGTTGAGTTAGTTATGTTTGCGTAGCTAGCCAGCACTTCAGTTGTCGTCAAGTTGCACTCCTTTGACTCAGGTAGCTGTCTTTTTTGCTGTTTCATCCACACGTGTGGACTACTGGCATTCTGTCCTCAAACATGCAGTCATTTCTTGTTATACATAACACTTAATAACACTTAACTCACAGAGCTCATTCTTCATAACTTTAGGTTTTCTTGTTGTGAGCATTATGCACTAGCCTCGCCCTCTGGCAAAATGGTAGGAGTAGTAGATAGAAGTAGTTGGTTGGAACATTTAGGCAGGAGCATGAGAGAGAGATGGTAAGTATGAACATCATGCAGGTGCATTGGGTAGTAGTGGTTAGTAGGAGCCTTTGCAAACGCTGTATTAGAGTTGCTTTCTGCCAGTGGCCTGATAAGAGGGAAGCACTAAAGGCTAATAAGCACCACTAAAGTTCTCTGAACTATGGGGTCTGTTGCCTTGGCCACCCCTGTGAGAGAGCTACAGATGGGAACAGGCAGAAGTGAGTCACAGGGTGGGGGAGGGGGCAAAGGTTCTGGAAGCAATGAAAATGTGTGGAAGGAGAGAACATTATCTCGGAGAGCAAAAATGGGTATGTTTGAAGGAATAGTAGTACCAACAGTGTTACATAGTTGCGAGGCATGGGTTATAGTTAGGGTTGTACGGAGGAGGGTGGATGTGTTGGAAATTAAATGTCTGAGGACAATATGTGGTATGAGATGGTTTGTTTGAGTAAGTAATGAAAGGATAAGAGAGGTGTGTGGAAATAAAAAGAGTGTGGTTTGAGAGAGCAGAAAAGAATGTGTTGAAATGGTTTGGACATATGAGTGAGGAAAGATTGACAAAAAGGATATATGTGTCAGAGGTAAAGGGAGCAAGGAGAAGCAGGAGACCAAATTGGAGGTGGAAGGGTGGAGTGAAAAAGATTTTGAACAATAGTGCCTGAATGTAGAGGAGGGTGAGAGGCATGCAAGGAATAGAGTGAATTAGAGTGATGTGGTATACTGGGGTTGATGTTCTGTCAGTGGACTGAACCAGGGCATATGAAGCATCTGGGGTAAACCATGGAAAGGTCTGTAGGGCCTGAATGTGTGGATAGGGAGCTATGGTTTCAGTGCATTACACGTGACAGCTAGAGACTGAGTGTAAACAAATGTGGCCTTTTTGTCTGTTTTCCTGGCTCTACCTTGGTGAAGCAGGGGATAACGATGCTGTTTCCTGTGGGGCAGTGTAGTGCCAGAAATGGATGAATGCAAGCAAGTATGAATATGTACATGTGTGTGTATGTGTATGCATAATCACCCCTCTCTCCTAAACTCTTGCATTTACCTCCCTGACCACCCCAACCATAAACAAATTAAACAGCCATGGGGGCATCACACACCCCTGCCACAGACCAGCCTTCACTGGGAACCAGTCACTCTCCTCTTCACTTTCCTCTCTTCCTACTCATACACATGCCTTATTTTTTTTTTTTTTTTTTTTTTTTATACTATTCGCTATTTCCCGCGATAGCGAGGTAGCGTTAAGAACAGAGGACTGGGCCTTTGAGGGAATATCCTCACCTGGCCCTCTTCTCTGTTCTTTCTTTTGGAAAATTAAAAAAAAAAAAAAAAAAAAAAAAAAAAAACGAGAGGGGAGGATTTCCAGCCCCCCGCTCCCTTCCCTTTTAGTCGCCTTCTACGACACGCAGGGAATACGTGGGAAGTATTCTTTCTCCCCTATCCCCAGGGAATACACATGCCTTATATTCTTGGTAAAAACTTTTCACTGCTTCTAGCAACTTACCTCCCACACCATATACTCTTAAGACCTTCCACAAAAGAAAAATTATATTATCCATACTTATTTGCCATTTACAGTTTCTCCTGTGAGGATGGGGAGAAAGAATACAGCCCATGTATCTCATGTGTATTGTACAAGGGAACAAATAAAAGGGGTGGGAGCTGGGTTAGCCAGAAATCCTCCCTTTCTGTAGTACTTTTCATGAGATGGAATTTGGGAAGGAGCCAAGCAAAGATATTTTCCTTTAAGGCTCTTTCATTTGTTCAGGATGTCACCTCACTTATATCAAAAATAGTGATTATGTATGTATATATGTATATCCTTGGGGAAAGGGGAGAAAGAATTCTACCCATGTATTCGTTGTGCTATAGAAGGCAACTTTCATTTTACTGTTTTAGTACCTAAGAACTGCTTTAGGTTGGGGGAAGCCAATCTAGAGAGAATGCTAGAACAAATTGAATGAGTTTTTGGTCATGGAACATTTCTTATCTTATACACGATATTGTTCGTAAAGGCCTCTGAGGGGGGGGGGTGCATGGTTTACATTGTACTCGGGCTTGGGAATTCCCTGGGATCTCTGAAAATGGAGAAAATTAACAGCTCACTTCATTCCACCCATCTCATCTACCATACCCTTTTTGGCCTTACAGCTCATGGCATAAAACTGTAGTGGTTAAAAGCAGTATGGCTAATGGATAAGGGAAGGGGACCTGAAAGAAACATGATAAAATTCCTCTCAGGGGCCCTGCTACTAGCTCATATAAACAACTTTTGGAGTTTGGATTGTCTACATAGTGTTATTATGGTATATTTCAACTAATTTAAAGTGCTGATGTTTGCCCTTTCTTTCACCACATTCATAGCATTCATTGGAACTAACCCAAGACATGTATAAATTTTCTTTTTTTTAAATTAAGCTACAGGCATTATTTTATTATCATATTAACACTTTATTTTTGTTTTCCAAAAATTATGTTTTTTTTTTATAAATGAATGAGTGGGGTAGTGAGTGAGTGTTATCACAACTGCATTAGTAACTGAACTAAGCAGAAATTGATGGGAAGTTGCTGTGTATCCTATCTGCACAGTACGAGGTAGATGGCCTGTTTTGTGAAAAGATTACTTCACTAGATTTACAGCTTAAAGAAATTTAAAAAAAATTGCATTTTTTTTGAAAAAAATTCGGGACCTTTGTGCCCCAAAATTTTCCCCCTTCCTAAAAGCAGAAATAAAAAAATTGTGCCCCCAAGTGGGGGAAATTTGAGCTTCGGAGTAAAAAAGTTTAAAATTTCCCTTGCATAGGGTAAATTCCCCAGGGGTTTTTAAAAGAATATTTGGGTTATATTCATCCATTTAAAAATAAAAAGAAAAATTCCGTCCCGGGAAAAGTTGGTCCCGCTTTTTTAGGGAAAATTTAATTTAAGGAAAATTGAAGGGGATACTTTTTTTTAAAAAGTTTTGACAATTTTTAAAATTATTTTGAGAAAAAATTTCCTTTTTTGGGAAGATTTAAGGGGGAAAAAATTTTTAAGTAAGGAAAAAAAAATTTACAAACAGGACTAAAGGGGTTTCCAGGGTTAAAATTCCCAAATTTCCCCGGGGTTTCCCCTTAAAGGAATTTCCGGGGAATGGGTTTACCCAACCCATTTTTTTTTCCCGGGAAAATCCAAAGGGGGGGGGGAATTGTAAAGATTTTTAGAATGTTTTAAAAAAATTTGAGGAAAATTAGAAGGGAGGGAAAATTAAAAATGGCTGGTGATTTTATTTTTTTAAATGAAAATTGGGCAGTAAAGGGGGGGGAATTGTGGGAGGGGGAGAAAAAAAAAAGGTTTGGAAAATAAGGGAAGGGGGGGCAAAAAGGGAAAATTTTAAATTTTTAAAAAAATTTTTGGTTTTTTTTTAAAAATTGCAAAAAAGGATCATAATTTTTAAACTTAGAAAAAATTTTAAATGAAGGGTTAAAAAACAGGGGCCCACTGAAAAGTTTTGTAAAATTTTTCTCCCAATGAAAAAAATTTTTGATTTTAGGAAACAGGGGCCCAGAAAAAACAAACTTTAAAAAGGTTAAAGATTAACCCAAATTTTTAGAAATCCTTTAAAAGGGATTTGTGGTTTTGGTCCTTTCCAACTGACCCCCTTAAGAAACTTAAAGTTTTTTTTTGAAAAAATTGGCCTTTGTTTTGTTTCCCCCTTTTGGGCTACTTTTTAAACCCCCACCCCCAGGGGGAAAGGGGGTCCTTTTTTAAAATGTGTAAAAAATGGGGGGGAATTTTTAAGGCACCCCCCAATTATGTTTGGGTAAAAGTGTATATATGTATATGCCCTGTGTTTGTTTGTTTTTACTTGAAATGTATAGGTATATTTTTGGGTGGGGGCCTTTATTTTATATACATTGTATGTGGGGGGGTTTGGGGCCTTTTCTTTCGTCTGTTTCCTTGGCTACCTCGCAAAGGGGGAGACGGAAAAAAAAAAAAATAAAAAAAATAATAAAAAAATAAAATTAATAATAATAATAATAATAAATTGGAATAATAATAAAATAAAAAAATAAAAATTTAAAAAATTAAAAAAAACCCGAGATATACATAAGTATACTTATGTAAGTAGGAAGAGGGCCAAGAGCGTTTTTGGATTACGTTTTAAATTGCCCGGGGTGCGCGAAAGAGAGACTTTTGGATTTTAAAAGTGCTGAGAGATGCAACTGGGGGGGATTCTAAACATTATTTGGGAGGCAAAAGGTGAAGATTTGTATGGGTTTTCAGAAAAGAAAGTGAATGTTGGGGTGAAGAGGGGGGTGAGAGTAAGTGAGTTTGGGAAGGAAATTTGTGTGAGGAAGTACCAGGAGGGGACTGAGTACAAAAATGGAAAAAGGTGAGAAAAAAGGAAGTAAGGGGAGTGGGGGAGGAATGGGATGTATTTAGGGAATCAGTGTTTGGAAATTGCGCAAAAGATGCTTGTGGCATGAGAAGAGTGGGGAAATTGGGGGGATTAGAAAGGGGGTTTTGAGTGGGGGGATTTAAGAAGTAAGAGTATTGTGAAAAAGGGAAAAGAGAGGCATTTGGACGATTTTTGCAGGGAAAAAATGAAATTGAGTGGGAGATGAAAAAAAAGAAAGAGACAGAGGGCAAGAGAAAGGTGCAAGAGGTGAAAAAAAAAGGGGAAATGAGAGTTGGGATGAGAGAGTATCATTAAAAATTTTTGGAGAATAAAAAGATTTGTGGAAGGAGGTAAATAAAGTGCGTAAGACAAGGGAGCAAATGGGAACTTCAGTGAAGGGCAAAAAATGGGGGGTGATAACAATATGGGGATTTAGAAGGAGATGGAGTTTAGTATTTTGAAGGTTTGTTGAATGGTTTGAGGGGAAAAATGGCAGATTTTAGGGTGTTTTTGGGCGGGTGGTTGCAAAAATGAGAGGGTTAGGGGAAAAAGATTTGGTAAACAAGAAGAGGTTTGTAAAAGCTTTGCGGAAGATAAAAACCGGCAAGGGGCAGGTTTGGGTGGGATTGCAGTGGAATTTTTTAAAAAAGGGGGGGAAATGTATTGTTGACTGGGTTTGGGAAGGTTTTTTTAAGTATTATGACTCATGGGAGGTTTCCGGGGGATTGGGGGGAATGCGGGATAGGCCCCTTTTACAAAGGCAAAGGGGATAAAGTGATGCTCAAATTTCAGAGGTAAAAAGTTTGTTGAGTATTCCGGTAAATTAAAAATGGGGGGATATTGATTTAGAGGGTGAAGGCAAAGTACGAGCATGAGATTGGGGGAAAGCAAATGGGTTTCAGAAGTGGAGAAAAATGTGTGGATCAGGGGTTTGCTTTGAAGAATGTATGTGAAAAATACTTAGAAAACAAAGGGTTTGTTTTGTAGCAAATTTTTGGATGTGGGGGAAGGGATAGATAGAGTTGATAGAGATGCTCTGTGGAAGGATTAAAATATATGGTGTGGAGGCAAGTTGTTAGAAGCAGTGAAAAGTTTTTACGAGGAAAGAAAAGGGATGTTTTACTGTAAATAAGAGAGGAAATGATTGGTTCTCAGTGAAAGTAGGTTTTCGGCAGGGGTGTTTTGATGTCTCCATGGTTGTTTAATTTGTTTATGCATGGGGGTTTTTTAAAGGGGGGGTTAATGCCAAAAGTTTTTGGAAAGAGGGGGAATATGAAGTCTGTTGGGGATGAGAAAGTTGGGGAAGGAGTCAGTTGTTGTTCGCTGATGAAAACAGCGCTGGTGGCTGATTCAAAGTGAAAAAACTGCAGAAGCTGGTGACGGGGTTTGGTAAAGTGTGTGGGGAAAAAGTTAAGAGTAAAAGTGGGAAAAAGAGCAAGGTTTTTAGGGACAGTAGGGTTGAGGGTCAAGTCAATTGGGGGGTGAATTTGAATGGAGAAAAAAATGGAGGGAAATGAATGTTTTAGATAAACTGGGGGTGGGTCTGGCAAACGGTGGAACCATGGAAACGGAAGTTGATCATAGGGTGGGGGAGGGGGCGAAAATTCTGGGGGCCTTGAAGAATGGGGTGGAAGTGGAACATTATCTCGGAAAGCAAAAATGGGTTAAAGTTTGAAGGAATATGGTTCCAACAATGTTTTTATGGTTGCGAGGCGTGGGGGTAGGGTAAAAGGGGTTTTTGCGCAGGAGGGTGGATGTGCTGGAAATGAGGGGGTTTTTAGGACAAAATGTGGTTTGAGGTGGGTTTTATCGAGTAAGTAACGTAAGGGTAAAAAGAGATTGTGGAAATAAAAAGAGCGGGTTGAGGGGAGCAGAAAGGGTTTTTGAAATGGTTTGGGCACATGGAGAGAATGAGTGAGGAAAGATTGACCCCAAAAGGATGTTAGGTATGTATATTTGCGTTTTGTGGACGTATGTTTTAAAAAAGTGTATGGGGGGGGGTTTGGGGCCAAAATTTCTTTCGTCTGTTTCCTTGTGTTTTTAACCTCGCAAACGTGGGAGACAGCGAAAAAAGCAAAAAAAAAAAAAAAAAAAAATTTATAAAAATAAAAAATAAAAATTTAATAATAATAATAATAGTTTTATTTTTTATTATTTTTTTTTTTTTTTTTGCTTTGTGCTTTTCCTCCTGGCTTTTTTTTGCGGGAAGGAAAAGCCCCCCCAAAAGGAAAACAGACGAAAAGGAAAAGGGGGCCCAAAACCCCCCCCCATACACAAGTACCCACACGCCCACCCCCAAATTCTTACCCTAAACCCCCTTAATTTTTTTCCCCACTTTAATATTTTCCAAACAGACCCTTACATATATCCCCAATGCCCCTTTCCCTGGTCTCCCCCCTTAATTTCATTCCCTTTTCCCCAAACCTGCCACACATGGAATACCTTTCCCCCCCCCCCCTCATGTGTCCCGGGGTTTTAAGGGCACTGGGAAAAAAAGACAACAAACCCCCCAAAATTGGTTCACACTCAGTCTCAAAGTTTGTTTTGCAAAAATGCCCAAAACCAAAGCCCCTTTTTCCCCAATCCAGGCCCCCCCCCCCAACAATTTTTCCCAGGGTTTTTTCCCTCGAGCTTCACATCCCCTTTGATTCAATCCACTGAAGCAGGTCAACCCCGGTATAAACCACATTGACCCAAATTTTTCCCCCCTTTTTTCCTTGCCCGCCTTTCACCCTCCTGCTTTTTCCCCAGGCCCCAAATCCCCCCCCCACAAAAAATCTTTTTACCCCATTTTTCCCCCCTCCAATTTGGTCCCCCACTTCCCCTCGTTCCCCCCAAACCTCCAACACATATATCCTTTTGGGTTTCAATCTTTCCTCATCTTTTCTCTCCATTTTCCCCAAACCCATTTCAAAAAAACCCTCTTCTGCTTCTCAACCAACGCTCTTTTTATTTAACACATCTTTTCCCCCTTTTTTTAAACTTACTCAAATCAAACCCCCTCAACTAACATTGTCCTCAAACATTTTATTTCCAGGCATCCCCTTTCCCTACGCAAAACCCTTCTATCCATACCCCACCCCTTTTAAACCCCATACAACATTGTTGGGAAAAAGGATATTCCTTCAAAATACCCTTTTTTGTTTTTTCCGAGATAATTTTTTTTTTTCGATTCCCCACCCATTTTAAAGGCCCCCAGGTTTTTTCGCCCCCTCCCCCACCCTATGTTTTCATTTTCCCCCCTTCCGGGTTTCCCCACCGTTTTTGCCAAAAATTCCAAAACTCCCAGATATCTAAAACACTTTACTTCCTCCATTTTTTTTTCCCCAAATTCAAACTTACCCCCCAAATTTGGCCCTAGCCCCCTAAACCCCTACTGTCCCAAATTTTAACCCTTTTGCTCTTATTCACATTTACTTTAACTTTAAATTATATATTTTTTTTTTATATTTGTTTACCATTCCTGTTTTTTTTGGGGGTTGCATTTGGAAAAAGATAAATTGAAAGTTTTTTTTCTTTTTCCCATTCATTCTCTAGCTGTTATGTGTAGTGCACTAAAACTACAGCCCCTTTATCCACCATGCACCATAAAATGTCTGGGGTTTTTCCCCCGGCTGTTCATGTGTCCAGATTCCTTTTGCTGGCGTCTTTTCCCAATTTTCAAAAAACACTTCATTTCCCCTTCAAGATTTCTCCATTGAAATTTACACCCCAGCTAACCTCCCTCTCTGCAGTTTTGCCATACCTCATAGCTTTGGTTGTATTCGGATTTATACACAGCTTTAAATTTTTCCCCCTTTTTTCCACACCCCCCCAAACCAGAAAACCTCTGCGTCCTCACTTGAATCCCCCCTATTTGGTTTGTAGGGTCTTTTGCAAACATCTGCTTTTAAATCCCTTCCCGGTTTAAATTCAGGAAAGGGTTTTAAAATGTACATATTTTTTTTATTTTTTTTATTTATTATACTTTAAATTTTTTGCGGGGGTTTTTTTTTCCGGGGGGCCGGGTTTTTCCCCCGGGAGGTAGCGAAAGGGAAAAACAAAACAAAAAAAAATTGCGGAAAGGGGGGTTTGGGGCCCCAATTCCCCCAAACCCCACCTACGAACACATGTTTTATAAAAAAATGCCCCAAAATGCATGTTACTTACCTTTTCTTTTAAACGTAAAATTTTTCATTTTATAAACACATGTAAAAACCCTTTACTTGTCCCCTTAAATTTTCCACCCCCCTACCACCACCCCCCCAAAGGAAATTGAAACAGAAAACACCCCCCCACACACACACACGCATAAAGGTAGGGTAGGAAAAGCCCACCAAACAGGCCACATTCGTTCAAAACTCAGCCCTTCTAGCGGGTTTGTGTTGCTTGAAACCACGTTTCCCCGTCCCTTTCCATACCCAAAGGCCCCACAAAAACCTTTTCATTTTTTTTCCCCCAATGCTTCAAAAAGCCCTTATTCAACCCATTGACGGGATTTTCGCCCCCTTGGTATATGCCCATTTTTCCCAAATTCCTTATTCCTTCCCATCCCTTTAAAAACCCTTGCTTGTTCAGGCCCCGTTTCCCCAAAAAATTTTTTTTCACTCCATCCTTCCCCCTCCGTTTGGTCTCCCATTCTCTTTCCCTCCACTTCTGAAAACATATATCCTTTTTGTCAATTTTTTCCTCATTTCATTCTCCCTTTGTGCCCCAAACCTTTTAAAACACCCTCTTCTGCTTTTCTAAACCCACCCCCTTTTTAATTTCCCCAACTTCTCTCTTACCCTTTCATTACTTACTCAATCACACCACCTCACACCACATATTGTCCTCAGACATCTCATTTCCAACACATCCACCCTCCTTTGCACAACCGTATCAATAGGCCACGCCTCGCAACCATATAACATTGTTGGAACCACTGTTCCTTCAAACATACTCATTTTTGCTTTCCGATATAATGTTCTCGTCTTCCACACATTCTTCAACGCTCCCAGAACTTTTGCCCCCTCCCCCACCCTATGACTCACTTCCGCTCCCATGGTTCCGTCCGCTGCCAAATCCACTCCCGGATATCTAAAACACTTCACTTTCTCCATTTTTTCTCCATTCAAACTTCTTACCTTCCAATTGACTTGTCCCTAAACCTTACTGTACCTAATAATCTTGCTGTTATTCACATTTACTCTCAGCTTTCTTCTTTCACACACTTTACCAAACACAGTCACCAACTTCAGCAGTTTCTCAACTGGATCATCAACCAGCGCTGTATCATCAGCAAACAACAACCGACTCAGTTCCCAAGCCCTCTCGTCCACAACAGACTGCATACTTGCCCCTATCTCCAAAACTCTTGCATTCACCTCCCTAACTACCCCATCCATAAACAAATTAAACGACCATGGAAACGTCACCCACCCCTGCCGAAAAACCGACATTCACTAAGAACCAATCACTTTCCTCTCTTCCTACATGTACACATGCCTTATATCCTTGATAAAAACTTTTCACTGCTTCCTGCAACTTTCCTCCCACACCATATACTCTTCATACCTTCCACAGAGCATCTCTACCAACTCTACCATATGCCTTCTCCAGATCCATAAATGCTACATACAAATCCATTTGCTTTTCTAAGTATTTCTCACATACATTCTTCAATGCAAACATCTCATCCACATGTCCTCTACCACTTCTGAAACCACTTTGCTCTTCCCCAATCTGATGCTCTGTACATGCTTTCACCCTCTCAATCAATACCCTCCCATATAATTTCCCAAGAATATTCAAGAAACTTTTACCTCTGTAATTTGAGCACTCACCTTTATCCCCATTGCCTTTGTACAATGGCACTATGCAAGCATTCTGCCAATCCCCAGGCATCATTAGTCATACATTCATTAAATATCTTTATCAACCAATCAACAACACAGTCACTGCAAAACCATCCACACCCGCTGCCTTGCCGGCTTTCATCTTCCACAAAGCTTTTACTACCTCTTCTCTGTTTACCAAATCATTCTCCCTAACCCTCTCACTTCGCACACCACCTCGACCAAAACACCCTATATCTGCCTCTGTATCATCTAACACATTCAACAAACCTTCATAATACTCGCTCCACCTTTTCACATCCCCACTACTTGTTATTACCTCCCCATTAGCCCCCTTATCCCCCTGCACTGATGTTCCCATTTGTTCTCTTGTCCTATGCACTTTATTTACCTCCTTCCAAAGCATCTTTTTATTTTTTTTTATTTTTATTTTGCTTTGTCGCTGTCTCCCGCGTTTGTGAGGTAGCGCAAGGAAACAGACAAAAGAAATGGCCCAACCCACCCCGATACACATATATATACACACACGTCCACACACGCAAATATACATACCTATACATCTCAATGTACATAAATATATACACACACAGACACATACATATATACCCATGCACACAATTCACACTGTCTGCCTTTATTCATTCCCATCACCACCTCGCCACACATGGAATACCATCCCCCTCCCCCTCATGTGTGCGAGGTAGCACTAGGAAAAGACAACAAAGGCCCCATTCGTTCACACTCAGTCTCCAGCTGTCATGCAATAATGCCCGAAACCACAGCTCCCTTTCCACATCCAGGCCCCACACAACTTTCCATGGTTTACCCCAGACGCTTCACATGCCCTGATTCAATCCACTGACAGCACGTCAACCCCGGTATACCACATCGATCCAATTTACTCTATTCCTTGCCCGCCTTTCACCCTCCTGCATGTTCAGGCCCCGATCACTCAAAATCTTTTTCACTCCATCTTTCCACCTCTCAATTTGGTCTCCCACTTCTCGTTTCCTCCACCTCCGACACATATATCCTCTTGGTCAATCTTTCCTCACTCATTCTCTCCATGTGCCCAAACCATTTCAAAACACCCTCTTCTGCTCTCTCAACCACGCTCTTTTTATTTCCACACATCTCCCTTACCCTTTCATTACTTACTCGATCAAACCACCTCACACCACACATTGTCCTCAAACATCTCATTTCCAGCACATCCACCCTCCTGCGCACAACTCTATCTATAGCCCATGCCTCGCAACCATACAACATTGTTGGAACCACTATTCCTTCAAACATAGCCATTTTTGCTTTCTTAGATAATGTTCTTGACTTCCACACATTCTTCAAGGCTCTCAGGATTTTTGCCCCCTCCCCCACCCTATGAATCAATTCTGCTTCCATGGTTCCATCCGCTGCCAGATCCACTCCCAGATATCTAAAACACTTTACTTCCTCCAGTTTTTCTCCATTCAAACTCACCTCCCAATTGACTTGACCCTCAACCCTACTGTACCTAATAACCTTGCTCTTATTCACATTTACTCTTAACTTTCTTCTTTCACACTTTTTACCAAACTGTTTGTTTGTTTATATGTATAAGTGGTCTCAGCCTGCTCGAGGTTGCCCTCTGAGTGAAAAATTACCTTTGGCAGTATATTCTCTTCAAAGAACTTATCACTTCAAAGTAGGTCACAACATCCTGCTACTAGAAGTAGTGGAACTTGGAGCAGCAGGAACCTCTGGAAAGGAATCTTGGTTAATACCAGGACTTTCTCATAAATGTTGGGCCATTCTTTTGTCTGTTTCCTTGCGCTACCTCACTAATGCGGGAGACAGCAACAAAGCAAAATAAATAAATATATATATATAGGGGATAGGGGATTAAGAATACTTCCCACGTATTCCCTGCGTGTCGTAGAAGGCGACTAAAAGGGGAGGGAGCGGGGGGCTGGAAATCCTCCCCTCTCGTTTTTTTTTTTTTTAAATTTTCCAAAAGAAGGAACAGAGGGGGCCAGGTGAGGATATTCAAAAAAAGGCCCAGTCCTCTGTTCCTAACGCTACCTCGCTAACGCGGGAAATGGCAAATAGTTTAAAAAAAAAAAAAAAAAAAAAAAAAAATATATATATATATATATATATATATATATATATATATATGTATATATATATATATATATATATATATATATATATATATATATATATATATATATATATCGTGTGTGTGTGTGTGTGTTTGTTTGTATAAGATTTTTGTAATGATTATATTAGGCAACATTGTGTTTGCTTAACATTTATTGTAAGGATTTCACTCATTCACAACTCACGAGTCATGTGCATGATCAACACACGTAAATCACTACAGTTAACTCTGTGCCGTTTGAACAAGCCATTGCACCAGCATAGCCTAAATTGAAGTGAGACATCGAGTACCCAGGAATGGTTCAAGTATTGTTTGATTTTCACTCTGTGTGTTTGTGTTTGATATTTTGTTGTTAAGTGGATGAAGAGGTCAAATATTTATAACACATTTACTATCCATGTGCATTCAATTTTATTTATATGCATTTTGTAAATGTTTTAAGCATCTGTGCAATTAAACACTGAATACTAAAATGCAGTGGTCTGATGTTACTTGATGGTTATGTTGCCATTTCAAAGAGTTTGCAGTAGTGTAAACTTATCATTACTTTCAAAACTTGATATGAGTGAGTGATTTCTGCTTTAAAATTAGAGCCTTGTATAATCTTTAAAATCTTGTTGAGCCTCTTCAGCCATATCTTTCCACATTGTTTTGTAGTAGTGTTCTCATTTTTGCACAGTTATCCACCCTGTTACCCCTTAGATGTCAGAGCAGAAATTAATAGTTAGTTTATATTTTGAAATTAAAACTGCTGACAACTGAGGGGATAGAGGGGTCACAGGACAAATGTAAACTAGGTAAAGATGGAAAGAAAGTGTTATTGAAAATCAAGACAAACCGCAGTGCAGAATGCCCAAGTAAAAAGGATATGAGCATATGTTTGTCTCTATGATATACATTAATTTATTTTCATTTATGTATTTTTTGGATTTTCAGGCATGGTAGTATTAGTAGTGTGCTGAGAATAGTCTTGTAAATGAGTAGTAATGAGTGAAGACAGCATTTTGTGGAAAGATCACTGACCCCCATGCCATGGATATAATGAAAGAGCTAGATTGAAATACTGTTTAGGTTATTGATGTAATGTTCTTAAATCTTGACCTTTACAAAGAAGGGGCACCAAAGGGTGTGCTACTTCCTCTTCTGAGTAAAGGCTGAGTCAGTATCAGTAACTTTTACTAAAGGGACCAAAGTTGACAGAAACCAGGGTAAATCTCAATGTTGCGTGACATTTTTCAGGTGTATGCTAACAGTCAACCACCCCCACCCCCAGACATCTACAGACCATCCAAGGTTAATATCAAGGTTTACACCCAGCCCACTTTTGGATTTACTACCTAACTGTTGCAGGCCTGATTGCCCCCACTCCCTAGCAGATCTCCCCTCCCCTAACTCCACATGACCAGCCTCTTGGTTGACGCTTCCATCCCGCCCCTCTCTAGTCTGTGCTCCTGCTTACTAATCTCTTTCTCTGCTCTAGTAGAATCTTCATAATCAGATACCATTGAGGTAAGATGCTGTCCTACCTATGCTAACAGTTGAACTGATCTGTGAAACTGTAAAGAATTTAGGAGATTAAAGATATAAAGCCTATATGATTAGAAAAACTTCTGTAACAACTTGAAACAATCTTCTAGACTAGTGGGGGGCAAAGGCAAAGCCAGATGAATCCCTGGCATTTGACTTGCTTGAATGAGCTTAACAATTTGTCCTTGTAGGAAGCATGGATAGCATGGCACTAGCAGTAGTCTTGCTGGAATAGAGCTGATCACAGCAGTAGCTAGTTACTGCTAGCTTGTCGCTATGAACATATAGAAGTGTGCTGGATGTGATAGATCTTGCAACACTGGTAGCTTTGTAGATGAAGCTGTGACTTTGCTGGTAAGCTTAACAGTTTTCACTTCACAAATCATCATGTTTTTGTATTGATTATCTACATATAGTGGATATTAATGATAGCCCATGGTGCTTTGTGTAATGAAAGTTACGGAAGTTTAGCAACAAAAATATTACTTAATATCTTGGATTGACAGAAGCTAGAAGACTGAAACCAGTCTTATCATTTACTGAAAGCTTTATCTGGGAAGCTCAACACAAACAGTGATTCTCAGAGAAGCAACTGTCTTCTGTATGTCCTGGACATTCTGAATGCTTAGCCTGTTGTAGCTCATACCTGAGTGTGATGCATAGGCTTCTTAGTTTAACAGTCTTGCCTTGACCATAATTATAACCTGAATGCTCATCAAATATCATATTGGAATCATTGTAGCTTTCACATCTATGTATATTTGGTGCCATATAAAGATCACTTAATAATTTCAGTATAGTGGGAGTAATTTCACTGGCCCAATGATGTCTCTTAATTGTATGGGACTTAGACTTTCATTAATCTTTTCATTAATCAGTCAAAAGCTCCAGTTTAATGCATCAAGTTTAGATAATTTAACAGTTTACATCTGTCTGATCCTTGATGCTAAGTAATGATAGTAAGATTAAAGCAGAGTTTCTTAAGTGCATTACTTTGTTTTTGATAGGTATCCATGTGAACACCAATTCCTTGCATTTCATATAACAGAATCTTTGAAACAATTTGGACTAGTTTTTTTACATTAATAGACTGAATCCCATGGAAGTATGAATGTGACCAGATTTGCTATTTTTTCTTGTATAATGTTTCCATAAAGCTTATTATATTATGAGATATAATAAACCTTTAGGAAGCATGAGAGTATGAGGGTATAATTTAGCTTTGTGGTCCACATTCAAGAAACTCTTTATCTGCCAGTGCTTTGAGATGTGCTAACCAGTTGTAGTGATGCTCTCACATAATACCTTCCCTTTCAGCCTAGTTACAAGTTAGTCCTGTAGAACAATCTCGGTACCTTCTTCTAATTGGAGGATAAATTCCTCTGAAGGTTGCTTCGTTCTATTTTTATAGTTCACATTCTGTTTGTAGTTTGGAAGTAATTACATACGATAATCAATTTCATTGATGATAACCCAGAATATTAACTTATGATAGATTGCTTTGAAATGGTCATTCATTCTTGATATCATAATCAAGAAATGTACCTCTGATTACTTTGTTATATAAAGACACATTCATCATTCATCCATCTTAAATCTTATGCATTAGTTCAGGAGTGAACCTTGAGAACTTGCAGTTTCTGATATCTTATTTTAAGTAAGGAAATAATTTCTAGATTTGATTCACCTGCTTTGCTCTTATGGTTAACATTGCTTTGCTAACAGGGAAGACAGTGCCAGAAGCTTCCCCTCATAAAGCTTAAGTTTGTTTCTCTCATTGCAGTTATTAAATCCTTTCCTTTTCAGCCGGGAGAAAACCTTGCGCGGCTTTATGAGATGTCAGACTCACCAGAGCGGCGTGCATGGTTGGACAAGTTATTATCTTTCATGGATGACAACAAGACTCCAATTACTGCGTGTCCCACAATTAGCAAGAATCCTCTTGATCTCTATGCCCTTTATCTCCATGTGAGGGAACGTGGAGGTTTTGTGGAGGTATGTTTATGTGTATGAATATTTATATCTTACCTTCCTGCCCAGGATTTCCATCAGTGGGGCTCCCACAGTGCTTGAAACCTGGCCACATCCACTGGATTGAACTACAGGTGAAGAAGTGTGATGTGTTGATATCTCAGTGGGATTTTCCATGCCACGAGTATGGAAGTTACAGCTTGGTAATAAATGGACTTAAGATATGTTTATTGGGTGTTGTAATGATTTAGAGGTGGATGATGTCCAGAGATCAGATGGGAAAGCATAACTTATACATGCCTTGGGAGTGCAGTATTAGGTGTTTGGATGTCTACTTGATGGAGAATAGTTTAAACTGGGTTAGCAGGGTGGATGTTTAATGCTTGTTGAGTTGTTATGGCATGCTTTTGTTTTGTCTGTGATGCATTTGTTGGGTTGGTGGGGGAATCTGTAAGGAAAACTTGCTGAAGTGTGAAGCACAGGGAAGCTCTTAATATCTGCTGGGGGGTTGTTGGTTGGTATTCAGTGGTTTGGGTGAGAGGTCTTGTGTTGCATGAACTAAGTTTTGAACATATGGAGATTAGATTGTATCAGAACCATTTTTGTTTTACTGTGTAGGTTTTGAATTTTGTGTTTGCAAGGAAACTTGTGGCTACTTTTTTTTAAGCCTAATTGCTTCTTCCATCTTGAAGAGGTAAAGTCATGAACAAACAGACAATGGTTTCAGTTGCACTCACCCACTCACTAGCTGTCTTGTATAATGTATTGAAGTCAAAGCATACCATCCACAGCCATTCCCTACAGACTGCTCCATGGTTCACCCTGACTGCATCATATGCCTTGATTCATACTAATGATAGCACCTTATTTCTTAAATAACACTTTTGTCCCAATTGCACTTTGAGTATGTAGGCCCTGATACCCAAAAACCTCCTAGACTCCATCCTTTACTCACTTTTAATGCCCAGATCCTCTTAGTCAGTTTTTATTTGCTCATCCATGCTTTTATGTTTGAGCCATATCAGCACACACTAGCCAGCTTTCTCTGTTAGACTGTGCTTTTTGGCCACACCTTTCTCTTTATACTGTCAGTCAATACATAATCATCCTGCTTCACTCAAAATGTTGCCCTTAGGTATTTCGTTTCCAAACTGTACACCTTTTTCTTTTGTGCTCATGGCCCATTACTTGCATTCTTACAACACTGTTAGGACAACCATACTCTGAGATGCACCCACCTTGTTTCTCTCTGTCCATTTTCTCCTTGATACAATGAATGATTCAGTCCATCTTTCAAAAGTGAATCACTTCCACCCTATTAGTTCACATTTGTGCAGTGTTCATTACCAGGAACCCAAAGAACTCCACTTCCTCCAAGCTGTACCCTTTCAAGCTTACACAGATGTTAACTGCTGAAGGGGCAAATGGTGAAGTGGTAACAGGTAGTGATGAAGTTAAAGTATCTTAGATCTTTCATTGATAAATCCCTTAAGTTGGCAAAGGACCAAAATTACCATGAAGAACTGAAAACACTGAGGTTACTCTCCCTTGAGCACAGTTGGGAGAGGTATATCACCTATACTTTAAAATCTTTTACATTCAGAAATAATATCCTACTGGTACGACAAGCTTGGAAGAATTGATCAAATACTACCTCTGATGTTCAAGGGTGTGATATGCACAAAAAGAGAGAACACCTTATGCGTCTGGGACCCAAAACTCAACACTTTGCCATCTACCATCAGAAATAGTATGCATTGTTTGGTAGAGAAGTTCATGAGTGAATTGAGTAAATACCTATAATGTGTACCAGACCAGCCAGGCTGTGGGAGCTATTTGGGCCTAAGGGCCACTGCTCCTAACTGCTTGGTTGACCAACGACTCAGTCCAACAACCTGCAATCATCCTAGGCTATAGGGGTGAAAGCCCCTCAAAGACACCATGAGATATCCTTGAGGTTTCATTACTCTTCACACTTCTGTGATGAATAGATGTATGGTTTCTAACCATTCACTGGAACTCAGCCCTTCTAATTCTTAGTACCATTTTTTTTGTTCTCTTCTGGACCATCTTCATTATCTCTTTGTTTTTCTAGAAGTATGGAAACCAAATTTAGTAAGTAGATTCTAGTTTTTGTATGATATATAATGGAAACAGGTTTTGTGCAAAACCTCATTATTCAAAGACTTGAATGTGGTTCTATTATATATAGAATACTGTTTGTCTCCTTCACAATTTATGTAAGATGGGGGCTCTAGTGATGTATGTTAGGTACAGTATTGATTCTAAAGTCACTCTCACACTCATTTATGCAGCTTATTTTCTCCTAGATAGTATTTGTTTATGCATGCTCATGTATGCATGTAAAGTTTGAAATTTGGTGTAGCATCATATTTTCATGTGAATAAACTATCGTTACTTATATGGAGTTCTTTGATATAATTTTTCAGGTAACAAAGAACAAGCAGTGGAAGGATGTGGCAGCAGTAATGGGCATTGGGGCATCTTCTAGTGGCTCATATACCCTCCGCAAACATTATATGAAACATATTTTAGCATATGAATGCAAATTTGACCGAGGAGGAATTGATCCCCAACCAATAGTCAACCAGATAGAAGCAGCAGCGAAAAAGAAAACAACGAAGACAATATCAGTGCCCTCACCTGGTGAGTTGAAGCTTACATTGTCATGGCCAAGTATGATTTGTTTTGTCACATCAGATGACTAAAAAGAAAAATTAATATTCTGTAATTATTGATGGTCACATGAATAAGGTGAATTGTAGGTGTTGCATAGAGGCATTGTCTTGTAGTTTGATGCTAATTTTATAAAGAACTGGTTTCATTCATTGTAAGACCCATTGTCACCTGCATGCTCTAATCTTTATGTACTTTGCACTGATTTAATACCAAGAAGTTGTGGAAGAGTTTAGAAGTCGTAGCATCCATGATAAGTTATTAGAAAGTTAATACTCAGATTTCTTATAAAAACCTTGAGAGAGTTGAAGAGTTTTATGCTTTTTTCTTTTTCTGTGTTAGTGGGGTTGTACTAGGAACAAAGAGATTGCCTCATTCACCTACATTCTTTCTTTAATTGCATGTGTAATTCACTGAAACCACAGACCCCTCTCCACAACCAGGCCCTACAGACCTTTCCTTGATATTCCTTTGCTGCTTCAGATGCCTTGGTTCAGTCCATTGACAGCACATCTCCCCATGTATAACACATTGCTCCTGTTGATCTGTACATGCTTCTATTTGACAAGGCTTTGATTACTAAAAACCTTTATTCATGCTATTCTTTCACATCCAGATATTTATAACCTGTGTCCAAACAAGGTAGACACAACATATTGAATGACAGTTGGCTTGAAATTGAAAATGACTTTTGGACAGTATTTATTGTTTCCATATCTGTTTTCAGTATACATTAATGGTAATGTGAAACAGGTTTATATATGTCAACAGATGTTTTGTGTGATTTAGTGAGTATTGATGATATTTTTCATTGGAAACTGTTGAGAGATGAAATATAAGATGCAGTTTAAATAGTAGACAGAATTTAATGGATATAGTCAACACATAAGTCGACCAGAAACTGAAGTAGTAATTTGAAGTATAATGCAAGATCAGACCATGAATTTAGATAATGAACACTACCCAAATGAAAATTATTTAAACTAGGGTAGTATCAAGCTAGGGAGGAACAGTATGGTTTCAGAAGTGGTGGAGGATGTGTGGATCAGGTGTTTGCTTTAAAGAATATGTGGAAGATGTACCTGAGAGATGCCTTTAGAAGGCCTTAAGAATACATTTTTGTTAAGGATGTAAGACATGTCTACATGTAGGAAGAGAGGGGAGAGTGGCTTCCAGGGTAGCGGCTGGGTTGTTTGATGTAACCATGGCTGTTTGCTTTGTATATGTGGTGGGTCACTGAGGGGGTGAATGCAAGAATTTTGGAGAGAGGGGCAAGTATGTAGTTTGTAGGGTATAAGGGGGACTGGGAAGTGAGTTGGGTGTTGTTTGCTGATGACACAGCACTAGTGGCAGATTCAAGTGAGTAAGTGGAGAAGTTGGTGACTGAGCTTGGAAGACAGTGTGAAAGGAAAAATTTGATAGTAAATGTGAATTAATGCAATGTTATTAGGTGTAGCAGGGTAGAGGGACAGGGTAGTTGGGATGCAATTTTGAATTGAGAAAATATGGAGGAGGTGAAGGGTTAGATACCTGGGAAAGGACATAGCAGCAAATGGAACCATGAAAACGGAAGCTAGTCACATTGTGGATGAGGATGCAAAGTTTCTGAAAACATTTAAAGAAATGTATGGAAAGAGAGGCCATTATTTGAGAGATCAAAAGTTTGTATGTTTGAAGGCATAGTAGTTGTAATGAAGTTATATGGATGTGAAGAGTAGGGTGGATGTGTTGGAAATGAAATGTTTATGGACAGTATACGATGTTAGGTGCCAGGCTTGACTGAGAAAGTGAGAAAAGGAAAAGAGAGAAGTGCGGTAATAAAAGGAATGGGGTTGAAAGAGCTGAAGGGGATATGCTGAAATGGTTTAGACATATGGAGAGAATGAGGGAGGAGAGTTTGATAAAGAGGATATATGTGGCAGAGGTGGAGGGGAGAAGGAGCAAGAGGAAACAAAATTTGAGGAAGAAGGATGGAGTGAAAAAGATTTTGAGTGATCAGGGCCAGAACATGTAGGAGGGTGAAAGGCAGGCAAAGGATATAGTGAATTGTAAGGATGTGGGATCAAGGGTTCAATGTTTTGCCATAAGATTGAACCATGGCACATGAAGCAGCTGGGGTATACCATGGAAAGGTATGTGGGGCCTGGTTGTGGATGGAGGGCTTTGGTTTCAGTCAGTTGCAAATTACAGCTAGTGTATGGATGTCAGCAAATGTGGCCTTTCTTTGTTCCTGACGCTACTTTGCTAATATGGGAAATATCTGTCTGTTTCTCTGTCTAATGTATCTAATGTATGTATCTGATATATCTATCCATCTGTCTATTCATCCATCTATGTCTGACACCTATTCCCAACTGGAACTCCCTCAGGGGATGACCACGGCAAAAAGAGTCTCCATAACTAGTGAACTCCATTGGAGCTTCTTAGCCTTTAGTGCCTCACCCTTAACAGGCCACTGGCAGAGGGCAACTCTTATGCAGTGTTTGCAGAGGCTCCTTGGTAATGTTCCTTCTGACTATTACTACCTAATCTATCTATCTGTTTATCTATATTTCTGATACCTGTTCCAACTAGAACTCCCTCAAGAGGTTGACCATGGCAATACAGTCTCCATAATTAGCTGTTTCTTAGCCTTTATTGCTCACCCTTACCAAGCCACTGGCAGAGAGCAACTCTAGTGCAGTGATTATAGAGGCACCTACCTTATTTTCTTAATGACTCATACTACCTAATGTGTCTACCTAATGCTCCTACTTGCTATTTCTACCTAATCTTTTTACCTAATGCTCCTTCCTAAATGTTCCCACTTACTGCTTCTATCTATTGCTCTTACCATTTTGCCAAAAGGCAGGGCTAGTGCATAGTGCTCACTGCAGAAAAATCTAGAGTTATGAAGAATGAGCTGTGTGAAATAAGTGTTGTTAAACTGTTATGTAACAAGAAGAGATTGTATGTTTGTGGACAGAATGCCAGTAGTCCACGTGTGGGTGAGGCAGAAAGGAAAGACTGCTTCCTGGTTCAGAGGAGTGCACCGTGACAGCCACTGAAGTGCTGGCTCACTGTGCAACCATCACTAACCCTCCCGATACCAGGTGGGTAGCACTGGTAATATACCTCCCTGGTCTTTGGCTGCCAGCCTACTACTACCTAATACGACTGCCTTATACTCTTGCCTAATGTCCCTACCTACTATGTCTACCTAATGTTTCATCCTAATGCCTCAGCCTAAATTTTTGTATCTACTACTTTTATCTACCACTTCTG
The DNA here is from genome assembly GCF_036320965.1 of Panulirus ornatus. Taxonomy (NCBI): domain Eukaryota; kingdom Metazoa; phylum Arthropoda; class Malacostraca; order Decapoda; family Palinuridae; genus Panulirus; species Panulirus ornatus. The sequence goes on along the minus strand of NC_092267.1, from coordinate 12,205,025 downwards.
CTGTGTTGCCAGAAGGCAAGGTTAGCACAGTGTTCACTGCAGGAAAATCTAGAGTTACAAAGAATGAACTGTGTGAGTTGAGTGTTGTCAACTGTTATGTGTAACAAGGAGAGATTATACATTTCTGGACAGAATGCCAGTAGTCTACATGTGGGTGAGGTAGAAAGAGAAGGCAGTTACTTAGTAGTGAGTTTGACAAGCTCTGAAGTGCTGGTTCACTATGCAACCATCACTAACCATCCCGATACCCAGACAGGTAGTGATGGTAATATACCCCCCCAGGTGGTTGCTTCCCAACCTATCAGTTACCACCTACCTGTATATTTTTTTTTTTTTTTTTTTTTGCCGCTGTCTCCCGCGTTTGCGAGGTAGTGCAAGGAAACAGACAAAAGAAATGGCCCAACCCACCCCCATATACAATGTATATACATACACGTCCACACACGCAAATATACATACCTATACATCTCAATGTACACATATATATATACACACACAGACACATACATATATACCCATGCACACAATTCACACTGTCTGCCTTTATTCATTCCCATTGCCACCTTGCCACACATGGAATACCATCCCCCTCCCCCCTCATGTGTGCGAGGTAGCACTAGGAAAAGACAACAAAGGCCCCATTCGTACACACTCAGTCTCTAGCTGTCATGCAATAATGCCCGAAACCACAGCTCCCTTTCCACATCCAGGCCCCACACAACTTTCCATGGTTTACCCCAGACGCTTCACATGCCCTGATTCAATCCACTGACAGCACGTCAACCCCGGTATACCACATCGATCCAATTCGCTCTATTCCTTGCCCTCCTTTCACCCTCCTGCGTGTTCAGGTCCCGATCACACAAAATCTTTTTCACTCCATCTTTCCACCTCCAGTTTGGTCTCCCACTTCTCCTCGTTCCCTCCACCTCCGACACATATATCCTCTTGGTCAATCTTTCCTCACTCATTCTCTCCATGTGCCCAAACCATTTCAAAACACCCTCTTCTGCTCTCTCAACCACGCTCTTTTTATTTCCACACATCTCCCTTACCCTTACATTACTTACTCGATCAAACCACCTCACACCACACATTGTCCTCAAACATCTCATTTCCAGCACATCCACCCTCCTCCGCACAACTCTATCCATAGCCCACGCCTAGCAACCATACAACATTGTTGGAACCACTATTCCTTCAAACATACCCATTTTTGCTTTCCGAGATAATGTTTTCGACTTCCACACATTCTTCAAGGCTCCCACGATTTTCGCCCCCTCCCCCACCCTATGATTCACTTCCGCTTCCATGGTTCCATCTGCTGCCAGATCCACTCCCAGATATCTAAAACACTTTACTTCCTCCAGTTTTTCTCCATTCAAACTTACCTCCCAATTGACTTGACCCTCAACCCTACTGTACCTAATAACCTTGCTCTTATTCACATTTACTCTTAACTTTCTTCTTTCACACACTTTACAAAACTCAGTCACCAGCTTCTGCAGTTTCTCACATGAATCAGCCACCAGTGCTGTATCATCAGCGAACAACAACTGACTCACTTCCCAAGCTCCCTCATCCACAACAGACTTCATACTTGCCCCTCTTTCCATATATGTATATATATGGGAAATGGGAACTTCAGTGAAGGGCGCAAATGGGGAGGTGATAACAAGTAGTGGTGATGTGAGAAGGAGATGGAGTGAGTATTTTGAAGGTTTGTTGAATGTGTTTGATGATAGAGTGGCAGATATAGGGTGTTTTGGTCGAGGTGGTGTGCAAAGTGAGAGGGTTAGGGAAAATGATTTGGTAAACAGAGAAGAGGTAGTAAAAGCTTTGTGGGAGATGAAAGCCGGCAAGGCAGCAGGTTTGGATGGTATTGCAGTGGAATTTATTAAAAAAGGGGGTGACTGTATTATTGACTGGTTGGTAAGGTTATTTAATGTATGTATGACTCATGGTGAGGTGCCTGAGGATTGGCGGAATGCATGCATAGTGCCATTGTACAAAGGCAAAGGGGATAAGAGTGAGTGCTCAAATTACAGAGGTATAAGTTTGTTGAGGGGATAGGGGAGAAAGAATACTTCCCACGTATTCCCTCCGTGTCGTAGAAGGCGACTAAAAGGGAAGGGAGCGGGGGGCTGGAAATCCTCCCCTCTCATTTTTTTATTTTAATTTTCCAAAAGGGAACAGAGAAGGGGGCCAGGTGAGGGTATTCCCTCAAAGGCCCAGTCCTCTGGTCTTAACGCTACCTCGCTATCGCGGGAAATGGCGAATAGTATGAAAAAAAAAAAAAAAAAAAAAAGTTTGTTGAGTATTCCTGGTGAATTATATGGGAGGGTATTGATTGAGAGGGTGAAGGCATGTACAGAGCATCAGATTGGGGAAGAGCAGTGTGGTTTCAGAAGTGGTAGAGGATGTGTGGATCAGGTGTTTGCTTTGAAGAATGTTTGTGAGATATACTTAGAAGAGCAAATGTATTTGTATGTAGCATTTATGGATCTGGAGAAGGCATATGAGTTGATAGAGATGCTCTGTGGAAGGTATTAAGAATATATGGTGTGGGAGGCAAGTTGTTAGAAGCAGTGAAAAGTTTTTATCGAGGATGTAAGGCATGTGTACGTGTAGGAAGAGAGGAAAGTGATTGGTTCTCAGTGAATGTAGGTTTGCGGCAGGGGTGTGTGATGTCTCCATGGTTGTTTAATTTGTTTATGGATGGGGTTGTTAGGGAGGTGAATGCAAGAGTTTTGGAAAGAGGGGCAAGTATGAAGTTTGTTGTGAATGAGAGAGCTTGGGAAGTGAGTCAGTTGTTGTTCGCTGATGATACAGCGCTGGTGGCTGATTCATCTGAGAAACTGCAGAAGCTGGTGACTGAGTTTGGTAAAGTGTGTGAAAGAAGAAAGTTAAGAGTAAATGTGAATAAGAGCAAGGTTATTAGGTACAGTAGGGTTGAGGGTCAAGTCAATTGGGAGGTAAGTTTGAATGGAGAAAAACTGGAGGAAGTAAAGTGTTTTAGATATCTGGGAGTGGATCTGGCAGCGGATGGAACCATGGAAACGGAAGTGGATCATAGGGTGGGGGAGGGGGCGAAAATCCTGGGAGCCTTGAAGAATGTGTGGAAGTCGAGAACATTATGTCGGAAAGCAAAAATGGGTATGTTTGAAGGAATAGTGGTTCCAACAATTTTGTATAGTTGCGAGGCGTGTGCTATGGATAGAGTTGTGCGCAGGAGGATAGATGTGCTGGAAATGAGATGTTTGAGGACAATGTGTGGTGTGAGGTGGTTTGATCGAGTAAGTAACGTAAGGGTAAGAGAGATGTGTGGAAATAAAAAGAGCGTGGTTGAGAGAGCAGAAGAGGGTGTTTTGAAATGGTTTGGGCACATGGAGAGAATGAGCGAGGAAAGATTGACCAAGAGATATATGTGTCGGAGGTGTAGGGAACGAGGAGAAGTGGGAGACCAAATTGGAGGTGGAAAGATTGAGTGAAAAAGATTTTGTGTGATCGGGGCCTGAACATGCAGGAGGGTGAAAGGAGGGCAAGGAATAGAGTGAATTGGATCGATGTGGTATACCGGGGTTGACGCGCTGGGGTAAACCATGAAAAGCTGTGTAGGTATGTATATTTGCGTGTGTGGACGTGTATGTGTATACATGTGTATGGGGGTGGGTTGGGCCATTTCTTTCGTCTGTTTCCTTGCGCTACCTTGCAAATGCAGGAGACAGCGACAGAGCAAAAAAAAAAGAAAAAAAAAAAAATTTGTATATTTTTTTTTTTTTTTTTGCTTTGTCGCTGTCTCCCGTGTTTGCGAGGTAGCGCAAGGAAACAGGCGAAAGAAATGGCCCAACCCACCCCCATACACATGTATATATATACGTCCACACACGCAAATATACATACCTACACAGCTTTCCATGGTTTACCCCAGACGCTTCATTTGCCCTGATTCAATCCACTGACAGCACGTCAACCCCATGATACCACATCGATCCAATTCACTCTATTCCTTGCCCTCCTTTCACCCTCCTGCATGTTCAGGCCCCGATCACACAAAATCTTTTTCACTCCATCTTTCCACCTCCAATTTGGTCTCCCACTTCTCCTCGTACCTTCCAACTCCGACACATATATCCTCTTGGTCAATCATTCCTCACTCATTCTCTCCATGTGCCCAAACCATTTCAAAACACCCTCTTCTGCTCTCTCAACCACCCTCTTTTTATTTCCACACATCCGTCTTACCCTTACGTTACTTACTCGATCAAACCACCTCACACCACACATTGTCCTCAAACATCTCATTTCCAGCACATCCATCCTCCTGCGCACAACTCTATCCATAGCCCACGCCTCGCAACCTTACAACATTGTTGGAACCACTATTCCTTCAAACATACCCATTTTTGCTTTCTGAGATAATGTTCTCGACTTCCACACATTCTTCAAGGCCCCCAGGATTTTCGCCCCCTCCCCCACCCTATGATCCACTTCCGCTTCCATGGTTCCATCCGCTGCCAGATCCACTCCCAGATATCTAAAACACTTTACTTCCTCCAGTTTTTCTCCATTCAAACTTACCTCCCAATTGACTTGACCCTCAACCCTACTGTACCTAATAACCTTGCTCTTATTCACATTTACTCTTAACTTTCTTTTTTCACACACTTTACCAAACTCAGTCACCAGCTTCTGCAGTTTCTCACATGAATCAGCCACCAGCACTGTATCATCAGCGAACAACAACTGACTCACTTCCCAAGCTCTCTCATCCACAACAGACTTCATACTTGCCCCTCTTTCCAAAACTCTTGCATTTACCTCCCTAACAACCCCATCCATAAACAAATTAAACAACCATAGAGACATCACACACCCCTGCCGCAAACCTACATTCACTGAGAACCAATCACTTTCCTCTCTTCCTACACGTACACATGCCTTACATCCTTGATAAAAACTTTTCACTGCTTCTGACAACTTGCCTCCCACACCATATATTCTTAATACCTTCCACAGAGCATCTCTATCAACTCTATCATATGCCTTCTCCAGATCCATAAATGCTACATACAAATCCATTTGCTTTTGTAATTATTTCTCGCATACATTCTTCAAAGCAAACACCTGATCCACACATCCTCTACCACTTCTGAAACCACACTGCTCTTCCCCAATCTGATGCTCTGTACATGCCTTCACCCTCACAATCAATACCCTCCCATATAATTTACCAGGAATACTGAACAAACTTATACCTCTGTAATCTGAGCACTCACTCTTATCCCCTTTGCCTTTGTACAATGGCACTATGCACGGATTCCGCCAATTCTCAGGCACCTCACCATGAGTCATACATACATTAAATAACCTTACCAACCAGTCAATAATACAGTCACCCCCTTTTTTAATAAATTCCACTGCAATACCATCCAAACCTGCTGCCTTGCCGGCATTCATCTTCCGCAAAGCTTTTACTACCTCTTCTCTGTTTACCAAATCATTTTCCCTAACCCTCTCACTTTGCACACCACCTCGACCAAAACACCCTATATCTGCCACTCTATCATCAAACACATTCAACAAACCTTCAAAATACTCACTCCATCTTCTCACATCACCACTACTTGTTATCACCTCCCATTTGTGCCCTTCACTGAAGTTACCATTTGCTCCCTTGTCTTACGCACTTTATTTACCTCCTTCCAGAACATCTTTTTATTTTCCCTAAAATTAAATGATACTCTCTCACTCCAACTCTCATTTGCCCTCTTTTTCACCTCTTGCACCTTTCTCTTGACCTCCTGTCTCTTTCTTTTATAGATCTCCCACTCAATTGCATTTTTTCCCTGCAAAAATCGTCCAAATGCCTCTCTCTTCTCTTTCACTAATAATCTTACTTCTTCATCCCACCACTCACTACCCTTTCTAATCAACCCACCTCCCACTCTTCTCATGCCACAAGCATCTTTTGTGCAATCCATCACTGATTCCCTAAATACATTCCATTCCTCCCCCACTTCCCCTTACTTCCATTGTTCTCACCTTTTTCCATTCTGTCCTCAGTCTCTCCTGGTACTTCCTCACACAAGTCTCCTTCTCAAGCTCACTTACTCTCACCACCCTCTTCACCCCAACATTCACTCTTCTTTTCTGAAAACCCATACAAATCTTCACCTTAGCCTCACCTTATTTATATATATTTATTTATTATTTTGCTTTGTCGCTGTCTCCCACGTCTGCGAGGTAGCGCAAGGAAACGGACGAAAGAAATGGCCCAACCCACCCCCATACACAATGTACACACACACGCCCCCACACACACAAATATACATACATACACATATATATACACACAGAGACACATACATATATACCCATGCACACAATTCACACTGTCTGCCCCTATTCATTCCCATCGCCACCTCGCCACACATGGAATACCATCCCCCTCCCCCCTCATGTGTGCGAGGTAGCACTAGGAAAAGAAAACAAAGGCCCCATTCGTTCACACTCAGTCTCCAGCTGTCACGCAATAATGCCCGAAACCACAGCTACCTTTCCACATCCAGGCCCCACACAACTTTCCATGGTTTACCCCAGACGCCTCACATGCCCTGATTCTATCCACTGACAGCTTGTCAACCCCGGTATACCACATCGATCCAATTCACTCTATTCCTTGCCCGCCTTTCACCATCCTGCATGTTCAGGCCCCGATCACACAAAATCTTTTTCACTCCATCTTTCCACCTCCAATTTGGTCTCCCACTTCTCGTTTCCTCCACCTCCGACACATATATCCTCTTGGTCAATCTTTCCTCACTCATTCTCTCCATGTGCCCAAAACATTTCAAAACACCCTCTTCTGCTCTCTCAACCACGCTCTTTTTATTACCACACATCTCTCTTATCCTTACATTACTTACTGGATCGAACCACCTCACATCACATATTGTCCTCAAACATCTCATTTCCAACACATCCACCCTCCTCCACACAACTCTATCTATAACCCACACCTCACAACCATGTAACATTATTGGAACCACTATTCCTTCAAACATACCCATTTTTGCTTTATGAGATAATGTTCTCAACTTCCACACATTTTTCAATGCTTCCAGAACTTTTGCCCCCTCCCCCACCCTATGATTCACTTCAGCTTCCATGTTTCCATCTGCTGCCAAACCCACTCCCAGATATCTAAAACACTTCACTTCCTCCAGTTTTTCTCCATTCAAACTTACCTCCCAATTGACTTAGAAATACAAATCCATTTCTAAATATTTCTCACATACATTTTTCAAAGCAAACACCTGATCCACACATCCTCTACCACTTCTGAAACCACACTGCTCTTCCCCAATCTGATGCTCTGTATGTGCCTTCACCCTCTCAATCAATACCCTCCCATATAATTTCCCAGGAATACTCCTCAAACTTATACCTCCGTAATTTGAGCACTCACTTTTATCCCCTTTGCCTTTGTATAATGGCACTGTGTAAGCATTCTGCCAATCCTCAGGCACCTCACCCATGAGTCATACATACATTAGATAACTTAACCAACCAGTCAACAATACAGTCACCCCCATTTTTGATAGATTCCACTGCAATACCGTCCACACCTGCTGCCTTGCCGGCTTTTATCATCTGGAAAGCTTTTACTACCTCTTCTCTGTTTACCAAATAGTTCTCCCTAACCGCTCTCACTTCGCACACCACCTTGACCAAAACACCCTATATCTTCCACTCTATTATCTAACACATTCAACATATCTGACACATTCAACAAACCTTCAAAATACTCACTACATCTTCTTACATCACCACCACTTGATAATACCTCCCCATTAGCCCCCTTCACAGATGTTCTCATTTGTTCTGTTGTCTTAAGCACTTTATTTACCTTCTTCCAAAACATCTTTTTATTCTCTCTAAAATTTAATGATACTCTCTCACCCCAACTCTCATATGCCCTCTTTTTCACCTCTTGCGCTTTTCTATTGACCTCATGCCTCTTTTTTTTTTTTTATACATCTCCCACTCATTTGCACTATTTCCCTGCAAATATCATCCAAATGCATCTCTCTTCTCTTTCACTAATAATCTTGCTTCTTCATCCCACCACTCACTACCCTTTCTAATCTGCCCACCTCCCACGCTTCTCACGCCACAAGCATCTTTTGCGCAAGCCATCACTGCTTCCCTAAATACATCCCATTCCTCCCCCACTCCCCTTACGTCCTTTGCTCTATCCCTTGGGATTGGGGAGAAAGAATACTTCCCACGTATTCCCTGCATGTTGTACAAGGCAACTAAAAGGGGAAGGAGTGGGGTGCTGGAAATCCTCCCCTTTCATTTCTAATTTTCCAAAAGAAGGAATAGAGAAGGGGGCCAAGTGAGGATATTCCCTTAAAGGCTCAGTCCTCTGTTCTTAACGGTACCTCGCCACTCTCTTCACCCCAACTTTCTAAATGGAGAAACAGAAGAAGGAGTCATGCGGGGAGTGCTCATCCTTCTTGAAGGCTCAGATTGGGGTGTCTAAATGTGTGTGGATGTAACCAAGATGCAAAAAAAGGAGAGATAGGTAGTATGTTTGAGGAAAGGAACCTGGATGTTTTGGCTCTGAGTGAAACGAAGCTCAAGGGTAAAGGGAAAGAGTGGTTTGGGAATGTCTTGGGTGTAAAGTCAGGGGTTAGTGAAAGGACAAGCGCAAGGGAAGGAGTTGCGCTACTGAAACAGGAGTGGTGGGAGTATGTGATACAGTGTAAGAAAATGAACTCTAGATTGATATGGGTAAAACTGAAAGTGGATGGAGAGAGATGGGTGATTATTGGTGCATATGCACCTGGGCATGAGAAGAAAGATCATGAGAGACAAGTGTTTTGGTAGCAGCTGAGTGAGTGTGTTAGTGGTTTTGATGCACGAGACCGGGTTATAGTGATTGGTGATTTGAATGCAAAGGTGAGTAAGTGGCAGTTGAGGGAATAATTGGTGTACATGGGGTGTTCAGTGTTGTAAATGGAAATGGTGAAGAGCTTGTAGATTTATGTGCTGAAAAAGGACTGGTGATTGGGAATACCTGGTTCAAAAAGAGAGACATACACAAGTATACATATGTAAGTAGGGTTGATGTGCCGTCAGTGGATTGAACCAGGGCATGTGAAGCGTCTGGGGTAAACCATGGAAAGTTCTGTGGGGCCTGGATGTGGAAAGGGAGCTGTAGTTTCGGTGCATTATACATGACAGCTAGAGACAGACTGTGAACGAATGTGACCTTTGTTGCCTTTTCTTGGCGCTACCTCGCGCACATGTGGGGGGAGGGGGTTTTCATTTCATGTGTGACGGGGTGGCGACGGGAATGAAGAAGGGCAGACCGTATGAATTATGTACATGTGTATATATGTATACGTTGAGATGTATAGGTATGTATATGTGCTTTTGTGGACATGTATTTATATACATGTGTATGTGGGTGGGTTGGGCCATTCTTTCATCAGTTTCCTTGCGCTACCTCGCTAACGCGGGAGACAGTGACAAAGTATAACAAATAGATGATAAATATATATATATTTTTTTTTTTTTTTTTTTTTAATACTTTGTCGCTGTCTCCCGCGTTTGCGAGGTAGCGCAAGGAAACAGATGAAAGAAATGGCCCAACCCCCCCATACACATGTACATACACACGTCCACACACGCAAATATACATACCTACACAGCTTTCCATGGTTTACCCCGGACGCTTCACATGCCTTGATTCAATCCACTGACAGCACGTCAACCCCTGTATACCACATCGCTCCAATTCACTCTATTCCTTGCCCTCCTTTCACCCTCCTGCATGTTCAGGCCCCGATCACACAAAATCCTTTTCACTCCATCTTTCCACCACCAATTTGGTCTCCCTCTTCTCCTCGTTCCCTCCACCTCCGACACATATATCCTCTTGGTCAATCTTTCCTCACTCATTCTCTCCATGTGCCCAAACCATTTCAAAACACCCTCTTCTGCTCTCTCAACCACGCTCTTTTTATTTCCACACATCTCTCTTACCCTTACGTTACTTACTCGATCAAACCACCTCACACCACACATTGTCCTCAAACATCTCATTTCCAGCACATCCATCCTCCTGCGCACAACTCTATCCATAGCCCACGCCTCGCAACCATACAACATTGTTGGAACCACTATTCCTTCAAACATACCCATTTTTGCTTTCCGAGATAATGTTCTCGACTTCCACACATTTTTCAAGGCTCCCAAAATTTTCGCCCCCTCCCCCACCCTATGATCCACTTCCGCTTCCATGGTTCCATCCGCTGACAGATCCACTCCCAGATATCTAAAACACTTCACTTCCTCCAGTTTTTCTCCATTCAAACTCACCTCCCAATTGACTTGACCCTCAACCCTACTGTACCTAATAACCTTGCTCTTATTCACATTTACTCTTAACTTTCTTCTTCCACACACTTTACCAAACTCCGTCACCAGCTTCTGCAGTTTCTCACATGAATCCGCCACCAGCGCTGTATCATCAGCGAACAACAACTGACTCACTTCCCAAGCTCTCTCATCCCCAACAGACTTCATACTTGCCCCTCTTTCCAAGACTCTTGCATTTACCTCCCTAACAACCCCATCCATAAACAAATTAAACAACCATGGAGACATCACACACCCCTGCCGCAAACCTACATTCACTGAGAACCAATCACTTTCCTCTCTTCCTACACGTACACATGCCTTACATCCTTGATAAAAACTTTTCACTGCTTCTAACAACTTGCCTCCCACACCATATATTCTTAATACCTTCCACAGAGCATCTCTATCAACTCTATCATATGCCTTCTCCAGATCCATAAATGCTACATACAAATCCATTTGCTTTTCTAAGTATTTCTCACATACATTCTTCAAAGCAAACACCTGATCCACACATCCTCTACCACTTCTGAAACCACACTGCTCTTCCCCAATCTGATGCTCTGTACATGCCTTCACCCTCTCAATCAATACCCTCCCATATAATTTACCAGGAATACTCAACAAACTTATACCTCTGTAATTTGAGCACTCACTCTTATCCCCTTTGCCTTTGTACAATGGCACTATGCACGCATTCCGCCAATCCTCAGGCACCTCACCATGAGTCATACATACATTAAATAACCTTACCAACCAGTCAACAATACAGTCACCCCCTTTTTTAAAGGGGATAAATATATATTTTATCTTTTTTATTTATTTGCTTTGTCGCTGTCTCCCGCGTTAGCGAGGTAGCGCAAGGAAACTGACGAAAGAATGGCCCAACCCACCCACATACACATGTATATACATACACGTCCACACACGCAAATATACATACCTATACATCTCAACGTACATTTATATATACACACACAGGCATATATACACATGTACATAATTCATACTGTCTGCCTTTATTCATTCCCATCGCCACCTCGCCACACATGCAAAAACAACCCCCTCCCCCTCATGTGTGCGAGGTAGCGCTAGGAAAAGACAACAAAGGCCACATTCATTCACACTCAGTCTCTAGCTGTCATGTAATAATGCACCGAAACCACAGCTCCCTTTTCACATCCAGGCCCCACAGAACTTTCCATGGTTTATCCCAGACGCTTCACATGCCCTGGTTCAATCCATTGACAGCACATCGACCCCTGTATACCACATCATTCCAATTCACTCTATTCCTTGCACACCTTTCACCCTCCTGCATGTTTAGGCCCCAGTCACCTAAAATCTTTTTCACTCCATCTTTCCACCTCCAATTTGGTCCCCCACTTCTCCTTATTCCCTCCACCTCTGACACATATATCCTCTTTGTCAATCTTTCCTCACTCATTCTCTCCATGTGATGAAACCATTTCAAAACACCCTCTTCTGCTCTCTCAACCACACTCTTTTTATTACCACACATCTCTCTTACCCTATTATTACTTACTCAGTCAAACCACCTCACACCACATATTGTCCTCAAACATCTCATTTCCAGCACATCCACCCTCCTCCGCACAACTCTATCCATAGCTCATGCCTCGCAACCATATAACATTTTTTGAACCACTATTCCTTCAAACATACCCATTTTTGCTTTCCGAGGTAATGTTCTCTTTTTCCACGCATTCTTCAACGCTCCCAGAATTTTCGCCCCCTCCACCCACCCTATGATTCACTTCCACTTCCATGGTTTCATCCGCTGCCAAATCCACTCCCAGATATCTAAAACACTTCACTTCCTCCAGTTTTTCTCCATTCAAACTTAACTCCCAGTTGACTTGACCCTCAACCCTACTGTACCTAATAACCTTGCTCTTGTTCACATTTACTCTCAACTTTCTTATTTCACACACTTTACCAAAATCAGTCACCAGCTTATGCAGTTTCTTACATGAATCAGCCATAAGTGCTGTATCATCAGCGAACAACAACTGACTCACTTCCCAAGCTCTCTCGTCCACAACAGACTTCATACTTGCCCCTCTTTCCAAAACTCTTGCATTCACCTCCCTGACAACCCCATCCATAAACAAATTAAAAAACCATGGAGACATCATACACCCCTGCTGCAAACCTACATTCACTGAGAACCAATCACTTTCCTCTCTTCCCACACGTACACATGCCTTACATCCTCGATAAAAACTTTTCACTGCTTCTAACAACTTGCCTCCTACACCATATATTCTTAATACCTTCCACAGAGCATCCCTATCAGCTCTATCATATGCCTTCTCCAGATCCATAAATGCTACATACAAATCCATTTGCTTTTCTAAGTATTTCTCACATACATTCTTCAAAGCAAACACCTGACACACATCCTCAACAACTTCTGAAACCACACTGCTCTTCCCCAATCTGATGCTCTGTGCATGCCTTCACCCTCTCAATCTATACCCACCGTATGATTTCCCAGGAATACTCAACAAACTTGTACCTCTGTAACTTGAGCACTCACTTTTATCCCCTTTGCCTTTGTACAATGGCACTATGCAAGCATTCTGCCAATCCTAAGGCACCTCACTATGAGTAATACATACATTTGCCCTCTTTTTCACCTCTTGCACCTTTCTCTTGACCTCCTGCCTCTTTCTTTTATACATGTCCCACTCATTTACATTATTTCCCTGCAAAAGTCATCCAATATTTCCCTATAAAAATCGTCCAAATGCCTCTCTCTTCTCTTTTACTAATACTCTTACTTCTTCATCCCACCACTCACTACCCTTTCTAATCTGCCCACCTCCCAAGCTTCTCATGCCACAAGCATCTGTTGCGCAAACCATCACTGCTTCCCTAAGTACATTCCATTCCTCCCCTACTACCTTTACGTCCTTTGTTCTCACCTTTTTCGATTCTGTACTCAGTCTCTCCTAGTACTTCCTCACACAAGTCTCCTTCCCAAGCTCACTTACTCTCACCACTCTTTTCACCCCAACATTCTCTCTTCTTTTCCGAAAACCTCTACAAATCTTCACCTTCACCTCTACAAGATAATGATCAGACATCCCTCCAGTTGCACCTCTCAGCACATTAACATCCAAAAGTCTCTCTTTCGCGCGCCTATCAATTAACACGTAATCCAGTAATGCTCTCTGGCCATCTCTCCTACTTACATACGTATACTTATGTATATCTCTCTTTTTAATCCAGGTATTCCCAATCACCAGTCCTTTTTCAGCACATAAATCTACAGGCTCTTCACCATTTCCATTTACAACACTGAACACCTCATGTACACCAATTATTCCCTCAACTGCCACATTACTCACCTTTGCATTCAAGTCACCCATCACTATAACCTGGTCTCATGCATCAAAACTACTAAGACACTCACTCAGCTGCTCCCAAAACACTTGCCTCTCATGACCTTTCTTCTCATGCCCAGGTGCATATGCACCAATAATCACCCATCTCTCTCCATCCACTTTCAGTTTTACCCATATCAATCTAGAGTTTACTTTCTTACACTGTATCACATACTCCCACCACTCCTGTTTCAGGAGTAGTGCTTCCCTTGCTCTTGTCCTCTGACTAACCCCTGACTTTACTCCCAAGACATTCCCAAACCACTCTTCCCCTTTACCTTTAAGTATATATATGTGAGAAATACTTAGAAAAACAAATGGATTTGTATGTAGCATTTATGGATCTGGAGAAGGCATATGATAAAGTTGATAGAGATGCTTTGTGGAAGGTATTAAGAGTATATGGTGTGGGAAGCAAGTTGCTGGAAATGGTGAATAGTTTTTATCGATGATGTAAGGCATGTGTAGGAGTAGGAAGAGAGGAAAGTGATTGGTTCTTAGTGAATGTCATTTTGCAGCAGGGGTGCGTGATGTTTTCATTGTTGTTTAATTTGTTTATGGATGTGGTTGTTAGGGAAGTGAATGCAACAAGTAGTTAGAGAGGAGGGTGATTTTTTCCCAGTGAATGTCGGTTTGCGGCAAGGGTGCATGAGGTCTCCATGGTTGTTAAATTTGTTTATGGATGGGTGGTTAGGGAGGTGAATGCAAGAGTTTTGGAGAGAGGGGCAAGTATGCAATCTGTTACGATGAGAGGCCTTGGGAAGTGAGTCAGTTGTTGTTCGCTGATGATACAGTGCTGGTGGCTGATTTGGGTGAGAAACTGCAGAAGTTGGTGACTGAGTTTGGTAAAGTGTGTGAAAGAAGAAAGCTGAGAGTAAATGTGAATGAGAGCAAGGTTATTAGGTACAGTAGGACTGAGGGACAAGTTGCTTGGGAGGTAAATTTGAATGGAAAAAACTGGAGGAAGTGAAGTGTTTTAGATATCTGGGAGTGGATTTGGCAGCAGATGGAATGATGGAAGTGGAAGTGAGTCACAGGGTGGGGGAGGGGGCAAAAGTTCTGGGAGTGTTGAGAAGTGTGTGGAAGTCGAGAACATTATCTTGGTAAGCAAAAATAGGTATGTTTGAAGGAATAGTGGTTCCACAATTTGGTCTCCCACTTCTCCTCGTTCCCTCCACCTCCGACACATATATCCTCTTTGTCAATCTTTCCTCACTCATTCTCTCCATGTGACGAAACCATTTCAAAACACCCTCTTCTGCTTTCTCTCAACCACACTCTTTTTATTTCCACACATTTCTTTTACCCTTTACTTGTTCGATCAAACCACCTCACACCACGTATTATCCTCAAACATCTCATTTCCAGCACATCCACTCTCCTCCGCCCAACTCTATCTGTAGCCCACACCTCGCAGCCATATAACATTGTTGGAACCGCTACTCCTTCTAACGTACCCATTTTTGCTTTGCCTTTCACACATTCTTCAACACTCCCAGAACCTTCGCCCCCTCCCCCACCCTGTGACTCACTTCTGCTTCCATGGTTCCATCTGCTGCCAAATCCACTCTCAGATATCTAAAACACTTCACTCCCTCCAGTTTTTCTCCATTCAAACTTACCTCCTAATGTACTTGTCTCTCAACCCTACTGAACCTAATAACCTTGCTCTTATTCACATATACTCTCAGCTTTCTTCTTTCACACACTTTACCAAACTCAGTCACCAACTTCTGCAGTTTCTCACCCAAATCAGCCACCAGTGGTGTATCATCAGTGAACAACAACTGACTCACTTCCCAAGCCCTCTCATCTACAACAGACCGCATACTTGCCCCCTCTCTCCAAAACTCTTGCATTCACCTCCCTAACCACCCATCCATAAACAAATTTAACAACCATGGAGACCTCATGCACCCTTGCCGCAAACCGACATTCACTGGGAAAAAATCACCCTCCTCTCTAACTACTTGTACACATGCCTTACATCGTTGGTAAAAACTTTTCACTGCTTCCAGCAACTTACTGCCACACCATTTACTCTTAATACCTTCCACAAAGCACTTCTATCAACTCTATCATATGCCTTCTCCAGATTCATAGATGCTACATACAAATCCATCTGTCTTTCCAAGTGTTTCTCACATACATTCTTCAAAGCAAACACCTGATCCACACATCCTCTACCACTTATGAGACCATACTGCTCTTCCCCAATCTGATGCTCTGTACCTGCCTTTACCCTCTCAATCAATACCGTCCCATATTCCCGGGAATACTCAAACTTATAGTTCTGTAATCTGAACATTCACCTTTATCCCCTTTGCCTCTGTACATTGGCACTATACATGCATTCTGCCGTCCTCAGGCGTTTCACTCTGAACCATACGTACATTGAACATCCTTACCAACCAGTCAACAACACAGTCACCCCCTTTCTTTTTTTATTAATTCCACTGCAATACCATCCAAACCTGCCACCTTGCCAGCTTTCATCTTCAGCAAAGCTTTCACTACCTCTTCTCTGTTTACCAAACCATTCTCCCTGACCCTCTCACTTCACACACCACCTTGAACAAAACACCCTATATCTGCCACTCTATCATCAAACACAATCAACAAACCTTCAAAATACTCACTCCATATCCTCACATCACCACTACTTGATATATACCACATTATTCCAATTCACTTTATTCCTTGCATGCCTCTAACCCTCCTGTATGTTCAGGTCCCAATCGCTCGAAATCTTTTTCACTCCATCCTTCCACCTCCAATTTGGTCTCCTGCATCTCCGTGTTCTGTTCACTTCTGACACATATATCCTCTTTGTCAATCTTGCCTCACTCATTCTCTCCATATATCCAAACCATTTCAACACACCCTCTTCTGCTCTCTCAACTGCACACTTTATAATTCCACACATCTCTTTTTCCCCTTCATTACTTACTTGATCAAACCACTTTGCACCACATATTGTCCTCAAACATTTCATTTCAAACACATCCACCTTCCTCTGGACAGCCCTGTCTAAAGCCCATGCCTTGCAACCACATAACCTTGTTGGAACTACTGTTCCTTCAAACATACCCATTTTTGCTTTCTGAGATAACGTTCTCCCCTTCCACACATTCTTCATCACTCTCAGAACCTTCGCCCCCTCCCCCACTCTATGACTCACTTTTGCTTCCATGGTTTCATCCGCTGCTAAGTCTACAACCAATTTTTCTGCATTCAAACTTTTTTTTTTTTTTTTTTTTTTTTTTTTTTTTTTTTTTTTTTTTATACTTTGTCGCTGTCTCCCGCGTTTGCGAGGTAGCGCAAGGAAACAGACGAAAGAAATGGCCCAACCCCCCCCATACACATGTACATACACACGTCCACACACGCAATATACATACCTACACAGCTTTCCATGGTTTACCCCAGACGCTTCACATGCCTTGATTCAATCCACTGACAGCACGTCAACCCCTGTATACCACATCGCTCCAATTCACTCTATTCCTTGCCCTCCTTTCACCCTCCTGCATGTTCAGGCCCCGATCACACAAAATCCTTTTCACTCCATCTTTCCACCTCCAATTTGGTCTCCCTCTTCTCCTCGTTCCCTCCACCTCCGACACATATATCCTCTTGGTCAATCTTTCCTCACTCATTCTCTCCATGTGCCCAAACCACTTCAAAACACCCTCTTCTGCTCTCTCAACCACGCTCTTTTTATTTCCACACATCTCTCTTACCCTTACGTTACTTACTCGATCAAACCACCTCACACCACACATTGTCCTCAAACATCTCATTTCCAGCACATCCATCCTCCTACGCACAACTCTATCCATAGCCCACGCCTCGCAACCATACAACATTGTTGGAACCACTATTCCTTCAAACATACCCATTTTTGCTTTCCGGGATAATGTTCTCGACTTCCACACATTTTTCAAGGCTCCCAAAATTTTCGCCCCCTCCCCCACCCTATGATCCACTTCCGCTTCCATGGTTCCATCCGCTGACAGATCCACTCCCAGATATCTAAAACACTTCACTTCCTCCAGCCTCTCACCATTCAAACTCACCTCCCAATTGACTTGACCCTCAACCCTACTGTACCTAATAACCTTGCTCTTATTGACATTTACTCTTAACTTTCTTCTTCCACACACTTTACCAAACTCCGTCACCAGCTTCTGCAGTTTCTCACATGAATCCGCCACCAGCGCTGTATCATCAGCGAACAACAACTGACTCACTTCCCAAGCTCTCTCATCCCCAACAGACTTCATACTTGCCCCTCTTTCCAAAACTCTTGCATTTACCTCCCTAACAACCCCATCCATAAACAAATTAAACAACCATGGAGACATCACACACCCCTGCCGCAAACCTACATTCACTGAGAACCAATCACTTTCCTCTCTTCCTACACGTACACATGCCTTACATCCTCGATAAAAACTTTTCACTGCTTCTAACAACTTGCCTCCCACACCATATATTCTTAATACCTTCCACAGAGCATCTCTATCAACTCTATCATATGCCTTCTCCAGATCCATAAATGCTACATACAAATCCATTTGCTTTTCTAAGTATTTCTCACATACATTCTTCAAAGCAAACACCTGATCCACACATCCTCTACCACTTCTGAAACCACACTGCTCTTCCCCAATCTGATGCTCTGTACATGCCTTCACCCTCTCAATCAATACCCTCCCATATAATTTACCAGGAATACTCAACAAACTTATACCTCTGTAATTTGAGCACTCACTCTTATCCCCTTTGCCTTTGTACAATGGCACTATGCAAGCATTCCGCCAATCCTCAGGCACCTCACCATGAGTCATACATACATTAAATAACCTTACCAACCAGTCAACAATACAGTCACCCCCTTTTTTAATAAATTCCACTGCAATACCATCCAAACCTGCTGCCTTGCCGGCTTTCATCTTCCGCAAAGCTTTTACTACCTCTTCTCTGTTTACCAAATCATTTTCCCTAACCCTCTCACTTTGCACACCACCTCGACCCAAACACCCTATATCTGCCACTCTGTCATCAGACACATTCAACAAACCTTCAAAATACTCATTCCATCTCCTTCTCACATCACCACTACTTGTTATCACCTCCCCATTTACGCCCTTTACTGAAGTTCCCATTTGCTCCCTTGTCTTACGCACCCTATTTACCTCCTTCCAGAACATCTTTTTATTCTCCCTAAAATTTACTGATAGTCTCTCACCCCAACTCTCATTTGCCCTTTTTTTCACCTCTTGCACCTTTCTCTTGACCTCCTGTCTCTTTCTTTTATACTTCTCCCACTCAATTGCATTTTTTCCCTGCAAAAATCGTCCAAATGCCTCTCTCTTCTCTTTCACTAATACTCTTACTTCTTCATCCCACCACTCACTACCCTTTCTAAACAGCCCACCTCCCACTCTTCTCATGCCACAAGCATCTTTTGCGCAATCCATCACTGATTCCCTAAATACATCCCATTCCTCCCCCACTCCCCTTACTTCCATTGTTCTCACCTTTTTCCATTCTGTACACAGTCTCTCCTGATACTTCTTCACACAGGTCTCCTTCCCAAGCTCACTTACTCTCACCACCTTCTTCACCCCAACATTCACTCTTCTTTTCTGAAAACCCATACTAATCTTCACCTTAGCCTCCACAAGATAATGATCAGACATCCCTCCAGTTGCACCTCTCAGCACATTGACATCCAAAAGTCTCTCTTTCGCACGCCTGTCCATTAACACGTAATCCAATAACGCTCTCTGGCCATCTCTCCTACTTACATAAGTATACTTATGTATATCTCGCTTTTTAAACCAGGTATTCCCAATCATCAGTCCTTTTTCAGCACATAAATCTACAAGCTCTTCACCATTTCCATTTACAACACTGAACACCCCATGCATACCAATTATTCCCTCAAACTTACATTCCAATAAACTTGTCCCTCAACCCTGCTGAACCTAATAATTAACCTTGCTCTTATTCACATTTACTCTCAACTTTCTCCTTTCACACACTTTTCCAGACTCATTCACCAACTTCTGCAGTTTCTCACTCTGATCAGCAACCAGAGCTGTACCAATAGCAAACAGCAACCGACTCACTTCCCAAGACCTCTCATCCCCAGAAGACTGCATACTTGCCCCTCTCTCCAAAACTCAGGCACAGACCTCCTTAACCACCCCATCCATACACAAATTAAACAACCATGGGAATATTACACCCCTGCCGCAGACTGACATTCACTGGGAACCAGTCCCTCTCCTCTTTTCCTACTCATACACATGCCTAACATCCTTGGTAAAAACTTTTCACTGCTTCTAGCATCTTACCTCCCTCGCCATACACTCTTAAAACCTTCCATAAAGCATCTCTATCAACCCTATCATATGCCTTCTCCAGATCCATAGATGCTACATACAGATCCATCAGTTTTTCTAAGTATTTCTCACATACCTTCTTCAAAGCAAACACCTAATCCACACATCCTCTACCACTTCTGCAACCACACTGCTCTTCCCCAATCTGATGCTCTGTACATGCCTTTACCCTCTCAATTAGTTCCCTCCCATATGATTTCCCAGGAATACTCAATAGAATTATGCCTCAGTAGTTTGGACACTCCCCTTTACCTCCTTTGCCTCTGTACAGTGGCACTATGCATGCATTCTGCCAATCATTAGGCACTTCACCATGGCCCATACATACATTGAATATCCTTACCAACCAGTCAGCAACACAGTCACCCCATTTCGATACATTCCACTGCAGTACCATCCAAACCCGCCGCCTTTCTCAATTTCATCTTCCGCAAAACTTTCACTACGTCTTCTCTCTTAACCAAACTATTCTCCCAGACCCTCTCACTTTGCACACTGCCCCACCCAAAACACCCCATATCTGCCACTCTTTCATCAAACACTTTCAAACATTCAACAAACGTTCAAGAAGCCTTCAAAATACTCAGCTCCATCTCCTCACTTTATTCCTACTTGTTATTATTTCCCCATTTGCCTCCTTCACCAATGTTCCCATTTCTTCTCTTGTCTTACATACATTATTTATCTCCTTCCAAAACTTCTTTTTATTTTACCTAAGATTTAATGATGCTCAGTCACCCAACTTTCATTTGCCCTCTTTTTCAACCCTTGCCCCTTTTTCTTGACCTGATGCTTTCTTTTATACATCTCCCAGTCATATGCACTATTTCCCTTCAAGTATCGTCCAAATGCCTCTCTTTTCACTTTCACTAACAACTTTACTTCTTCATCCCACCACTCACTACCCTCTCTAATCTGCTCACCTCCCACCTTTCTCATGTCTCGTGCATCTTTCGTGCAAGCTATCACTGCTTCCCTAAATACACCCCGTTCCTCACTCACTCCTCTCACATCATTTGCTCTCGCCATTTGCTATTTTACACTCAATCTCTCCTGGTACATCCTCATACAAATCTCCTTTCCTAGCTCACTTACTCTCACCACCCTTGTCTCCCCAACATTCTGTTTTCTTTTTTGAAAACCTTTACAGATCTTCACCATCACCTCCACAAGGTAGTGGTTACACATCCCTCCAGCTGCCCCTCTCAGCACATTTACATCCAAGAGCCTCTTTTCCCGGCTATCAATTAGCAAGTAATCCAGTAATGCCCTTTGACCATCTCTCTTTCTCGTATACACATATTTATGTATATCTGTCCTTTTAAACAAGGTATTTCCAATCACCAGTCTTTTTTTAGCCCAAAAATCTACAAGCTCTTCACTATTTCCATTTACAATGCTGAACACCTCATGTACACCAATTATACCCTCAACTGCCACATTACTCACCTTCGCATTTAAATCACACATCACTAAAACCCAGTCTCATGCATCAAAGCTGCTGACACACTCGCTCAGCTGCTCCCAAAACACTTGTCTCCCATGATCTTTCTTCTCATGACCAAGTGCATAGGCACCAATAATCACCCATCTCTCTCCATCCACTTCAAGTTTTACCAACATTGGTCTAGAATGTACTTTCTTACACTCTATTACATACTCCCACAACTCCTACTTCAGTAGTGCTACTCCTTCCTTAGCTCTTTTCCTTTCACCAACCCTTGACTTTACTCCTGAGACTTTCCGAAACCACTCTTCCCCTTTACCCTTGAGCTTCATATCACTCAGAGCCAGAACATCTAGGTTTCTTTCCTCAACAAACTACCTATCTCCTTGCTTGTCATTTTGATTACATCCACACACATTCAGACACCCCAATCTGAGCCTTCGAGGAGGATGAGCACTCCCCACTTGACTCCTCCTTCTGCTTCCCTTTTTAGAAATTGAAATACACATGTACATATTCATACTTGTTTGGCTTCATCCATTCCTGGTGCTACCCTGCCCTTCAGGAAAGAGCATTGCTACCCGACTTACAACCGTCTTTACTAACGACCATGAAAGAAATATGAATTGAAAAATATATGTCAATATAAAATTACGCTCGGTTGTACGTCCGCCAGTGCTAACGGCTGCATGCATATGATAGTGAACGTCAGATGATCCTGGCTTAGTATACATCAGAGCATCTCTTACAGTTCTATCTCTCAGTTACCAGTCAATAAGTGCACGTTATTCAAGTGAACCTAAAGAATTTTCATACTGGATTAAACTTTTTTGTATTAAACCCCAAAGAATATGATGAGCAAGAGGAAAACCCATCAAATGTTGATAGATTTGGCAAGAAGCTGAGATAGCACCAGCAAACAGACAAAGAAAGACAAGATCTGCTCACATTTATACACGAGTTTTCATTTGTAATGCACCGAAACCACAGCTCCCTATCCACATTCAGGCCTTGCAGAACTTTCCATGGTTTACTCTGGATGTTTCACATGTTTATTTTATTGACAGCATGTTAACCCTATTGTTCCAGTTCACTCTATTCCGTGCACACCTTTCTTCCTCCCGCACGTTTAGGCCCCAATTGCTCAAAATCTTTTTCACTCCATCCTTCCATCTCCAATTTGGTCTCCCAATTTTCTTAACACATGTATCCTCTTTGTCAGCCATTCCTCACTCAATCTGTCCATATGTCCAAACCATTTCAACACACCCTCTTCTGCTCTCACAACCACCTCTTTATTTCCACACATCTCTCTTATCCATTCATTATGTACTAGATCAAATTGTTTCTTTCCCATCACCTCAAAGCTTTGGATCTCTCTGCCTTCTCATGTCTTTTCCACTAACTATGACCTGCCAGACATTTTAAAAGACAGGTTTTTCAATTCCAAATTTTGTAAATACTCTCTGTTCTCTGTCTGCCTGTATGTCTGTCCGTCCGTCTGTCTCTCTGTCTGTCTCTCTGTCTGTCTCTCTCTCTGTCTCTCTCTCTGTCTCTCTCTCTGTCTCTCTCTCTCTCTCTCTCTCTCTCTCTCTCTCTCTCTCTCTCTCTCGTTTCAATTAAGGCCTGGCCTTGATGTGGACTTTTGTCTGTGACTGTAACTTTCATATTGAAAGAAAAGTAATGGCTTTGAAATTTTGACTAGTTATGGAGACTCTGTAGGTGTGGCTAGTTATGGAGACTCTATAGGTGTGGCTAGTTATGGAGACTCTATAGGTGTGGCTAGTTATGGAGACTCTATAGGTGAGGCCACCCCTTTGAGGGAGCTTTAGTTAGGAACAGGCATGAGAGATATAGATAGGTAAATAGTTAAACTAATCTATGATAGTTGTATCACCACCAGACCTTTCAATTTATTGATTATCAAATTTGACCTTGACTCGCTCTTAGCAAGTTTTTAAAAACTTTACTCATGAACCTCATTCTTTTTCCATTTTTCCCCTCTCATTTTCTGTCTTATATCCATCTTTCATAACCTTGGAACTTCCTATCTGTTTTAGAGTCACTCTCTTTTAACACAAATTTTATTGAATATTAAGATTAGAGAGTAATTGCCATACAGTCATAGAAAATTGCATTCTGACCACCAGTGTGAAAAGTACTGGTAATGTCCAAAGTACTAGAGAGATGCTGCACGTACCATGCAGTTTTTTACATATGGTAGATTATATGTATTGTATAGAGGATTTTGTTTTACTTCACAAAATAATTTTATGTGTTGGTTTTGTATTTTTATAGTTGTCCTTCGTAAACTTGAGTACAAAAATACGTAAATAAACACATATGTTTTCCAGGGTCTTCAAACTCCCAGGACTCATTCCCACCAGCAGGGTCTAACAGTAGTTCCATGGATGGGTTTTCCAATGGCCCGCACGTTCCAGGGGGCCCAGGAGTGCCTGGCCCATACCCTCAGTACCCACCCTCCTCAGAATTTGGTGGCCACATGCCACAGCGGTCACCATCACAGTCAACTTCTGGTAAATGTTTTAGTGTTTGGCAAAAAGGTCATTTCCATTAGTTGAAAAAAGTATTGTTGTCCTTATTGTATCATTAAGGTAGTTGTAAATCCACATGTACTTATTGTAATGTTAAGGTAGTTTTAAATCCAAATAAAGGAATTTCTTAGAAGGGAGCTAGAATTTTTCAATCATTTGTTCCAGAATACAAGTTATTAATTTGTAAAGTGTAGCTTGGAAAATCGGTGTTAAGGGAGAATAACTCATATGGTGATTTGGTTATTCAAGTCAAAAACATAATGTCATTTCTCACATACTTGTGGTAGTATTTGCTTGGCAAAAATGTTGGCTAATGATGTGTTTACTCATCTTTTTCATACATTGTAAGTGTAGAGCATTAACATGATATTCTGAAAATATTGCTTCATTTTAGGCAGCATTCTGTAGAGACTCCAAATTAAAGTAATTCACCTGAAAGGGATTTTTACCATTCTTTGATATAGAGAATGGCCTTGTTTGGTTATAGAAATATTGCCACACTAGTGAGTCTGTTTGTTAATTTCTTTTATTATGTTGGCAGTGAATTCCCACTTTTCTTTTTAGACTCCTGATCCATAATTGACTAAACTGCTTTTTTGTAATTGTTCTATAAGCCATATTCATTCTTTTCCCAACTTTAACTCATGATTATGTACTATGACAGTCTTTATTCATTTCACATAATAGGCCTTTAGACATCACAGTTGGTTACTTGATACCATTTCTTAACCAGTTATTAACCCCTTAACTCCTTTAGATAGATAGTTATGGAAGTCACATAACTCCTCTAGACATAAATTTGTAAAATGAGTTTCCTGCCTCTTATTCAAGGCTGGCTATGGAGCCTGGGTGGTTGCTTAGGTGGCAGTTTGTGATTCTTTCTCCTAACAGTCAATCAGTCTTCAACCATGCTAATGACAGTACATTGACAAAGAATTTTGTGGGAAAGAAAATGAGTTTTTTTTTGTGCAAGATTTAGAGGGCCAGGCAATTAGATGATCATAGATTACTTATCAATAATGATCTGTCTTTTGAATCATGTTGAGAGAGCATTTTTGGGTACTGATTCTTTCATTACTAAAAGTTGACCAAGAGGAAGTAGAGGAAGCTGTTTCTAACAAAATTAGGGGCAGTGTTGCCAGATCCTGCATGACCTTGACAACGCTGTGTTGACAGTTGCGGCAGGTGATTTTACATTTTGAAAATTTTCTGGTTATAGAAAACTATCAGTGAACATTGTTGATTACTGGCTTGCTTACTACTAGACACTGGAGTTCCTTCTATTTCTCTGAGGCCCTTGCAGTGCTCATTGGTTGGGACCATAGGTTATAAAGTGTAATGGTGTGTGTTTGTGTGTGTGTGTGTGTGTGTGTGTGTGTGTGTGTGTGCAAAAGGTGCAGGGCACTTAAGTAGGGCACTTAAGTAGTAAATGCTTGGTATCTTTGTTTTGTTTGTTTTGTTAGTTGCATCATGGGCATGAAGGGTCTTGGGATATGTTGAAAAAGTGTTGTAGTGATTGGTGAGGTCAGGAGCATAGATGGGAAAGTGACACATTTTGCATAGGGAGTGTAACTTCTAGTTTCTTATGGGCTGTCTGGAAGTTTGACTTAGTTGAAGAGCAGTTGAATAGTGTCTTTTGATTATTTCACTGTATATGTGTTTTGTCAGTGCTATATATGTTGAGGTGGGGGAGGTTGGAATCTGTAAGTAGAGGATGCTGAAGTCTGAGGCAGGGGTAAACTTTTTACTTGGGGGTTGGTAGTAATTTATGTAGTGGGAGAGGTCTGATGCTGTTGCATAGAATTCAGTGCTTAGCATGTTGAGGTGGATTGTACTGTAAGGATCTGTGCTAGGCAGCAAGTAATTGTTCCAAGTGCACTATCATTTGTGTGGTTTGCAACTTTTGTTAAATTTTCTTTTAAGAGGATGGAAGACCTCAAACATTCTTGTGCTTGCTCATTTTAACATAATTTAGGCAATTTGGATGGCCCACACTGTTATTCTTGTATATTTTGGAGACTTGCTACGGCAGACAACTTAAATGCCGTCAGAACACTAACTGACACCAAATTTGAACAAGAAGAATAATTCCTTAGCATCTTCAACAAACAATTCATTGACATATCCATATCGGCTGTTATTTATTTGGGAATGAATGTCGTGTGTGTCATATGTTATGCCTAGAATGGTTGGTGTTATGTTCAGAGGAGGAGAGACTCCATTGAAGATAACTGGAGGGTGTGAGATGGATTCTTGTCTTAAATGTGTTAAAACAGTGAATGAATACTAATGTGGAAATAAAAACAAGTCGTAGTGGGTTAGCACTTGTTTCATTTGTGTGACATAGCGCTGCATGTTTGATGTTGCTTCTATGGTCGTAGGGTTTTGTGTTGTGATCATGATGTTTTTTGCATTCAAAAGGACCTTCATGTTGAGGTTTGCGTTAAGTAATGGTAGGTTATGTAGGAAGAGATTGAAGAGTATTGGAGAAAGAACTGTTGTTTGGGGAACTCCATTGTATAGTTTAAGTATTTTAGAGATGAAGTAATTGTGAGTGATTCTGGCATGGCAGCCACACATGAAATTAGCCAACCACTTTATGTCATTGTTATGGAGAGTGGTGTTAAATATTGTTTGTTTGAAGATGTGTTAGGGGAGTGTCAAATGCAGTGTTGATGTCGGTTGCTACTAGTATTATGTAGGAGGGGATTTTTGTGGTTGGTGGAAATCATCTAGGATATTTTGTTTCATACATATAGATGCATACATTTTAATTTAGTTACCATAGGACCAATTTCTGTGAGCCCTGATGTTACCCAAGACATCTTTCCAAAGGATTCTGTAACCCAACGACAGGGAAATGTAGACTTTTGGAGTGGAAGTTCTTTGATGAGTTTATTCCCAGTGGTACAGCCTTACCACAGCTCGCATGTCATTCATGGTGTAACCTCTTGCAGGTGGAGCCTGGTAACACCCATACATACATACATTTTTTTCATATGTGTTTCTATTTCCTGCATTAGCAAGGTAATGTTGAAACAAAGAAAAGGCCTCATTCACTTGCATCCATTTTCTAGCAGTATTTGTAATGCACCTCTCTATTACCCTTTATTACTTTGATAATCACCTTGCACCACATATTGTCCTCTGACATTTCATTTCCATCACTTCCATCCTCATGTGCACATTCTCATCTGTAGCTCATTCCTTGTATCCATACAACATTTTTGGGATGACTCTACCTTCAAAATCCCCCCCCCCCTCTACATAATTACATCTCTTTCCAGACATTCCTCAGTGTTCCTAGAACTTTTTGCCCCTTTCCCACCCTATGACTCACTTTGGCTTTTGGGTTCCATTCATTGCTGTGTTCACTCTTTGGTATCTAAGACACTGCATCTTCCAAATTTTCCACATTCAATCATGCACCCAAACTAACCAGTCCCTCTGCTTTGCTAAACCAAATAATCTTAATTAATTCACATTTACTTTCAACATTCTTTCTTACACAGTCTCAAATTCAGACAACTTTGCAGTTTATCACTTGGATTTGCCACCAGTACTGTGCCTTCAGCTAGCAATAATAGACTAACTTTCCAGGCCCCCTTACCACTTAAAGACTGAATACTCACCCCTGTCTCCAAGATCCTTGTATTTACCTCTTTCCCTGCTCAATCCATTAACAAATTGAACAGCTATGGTGACATCAGACACTGCCACTGCAAACGCAGTCACCAGGGAACCACTCAGCTTCCTCTCTATGAATTCACCCCCACTTCTTGCACTTTTGTTAGGAAACTATTACTGCTTATAGTAGTTTTCCTTTCTATGTCACATATCTGAAAGACCTTAAGATAAAAAAAAAAAAAAGGCCACATTTGTTCACACTCAGTCTCTAGCTGTCATGAGTAATGCACTGAAACCACAGCTCCCTATCCACATCCAGGCCCCACAGACCTATCCATAGTTTACCCCAGATGTTTCACATGTCCTGGTTCAGACTATTGACAGTACATCGACCTCAGTTTACCACATTGTTCCAGTTCACTCTATTCCTTGCATGCCTTTCACCTTCCTGTTTTTATTTTCACACATCCCTCTTACCTTTCATTACTTACTCAATCAAACCACCTCATGCCACATATTGTCCTCGGACATTCATTTCCAACACATCCACCCTCCTCTTTACAACCCTATCTGTAGCCCTTGCCTCACAACCATATGATATTGTTGAAATTACTATTCTTTCAAACATACCCATTTTTGCTCCGAGATAATGTTCCCACTTTCCACTCATTCTTCATTGCTCCCAGAACCTTTGCCCCCTCCCCAACCCTGTGACTCACTTCCACTTCCATGTTTCCATTTGGTGCTAAGTCCACTCCTAGATATCTAAAGCAATTCACCTCTTCCAATTTTTCTCTATTCAAAGTTACATCCCAGTTAACTTGTCCGTTAACCTTACTGAACCAAATAACCTTGCTCTTATTCACATTTAATCTCAACTTTCTCCTTTTACACACTTTTCCAAATTCAGTCACCAACGTCTGCAGTTTCTCCCACGAATCAGCCTCCAGAGCTGTATCATTGGCGAACAACGACTGACTCGCTTCTCAAGCACTCTCATCCCCAACAGACTGCATACTCGCCCCTCTCTCCAAAACTCTTGCAATTACCTCAATAACCACCCCATCCATTTACAAATTAAGCAACCACAGGGACATTACACACCCCTGCTGCAAACTGACCTTCAATGGGAACCAATCACTCTCCTCTCTTCCTGCTTGTACACATGCGTTACAATCTTGTTAAAAGCTTTTCATTGCTTGTAGCAGCTTCCCTTCCACACTTAAAACTTAGAAACACTTAAGACCTTCCACAAAGCAACTGTATCAACCCTATCATATGCCTTCTCCAGATCCATAAATGCTACATACAAATCCCTCTGATTTCTTAGTATTTCTCACATGCATTCTTCAAAGCAAACACCTGATCCACACAACTTCTACCCCACGTCAGCGAGGTAGCATCAGGAAACAGTCGAAGGATGGCCCATTCACTCATATACACATATATATAGATAAATGCCCATTTTATTTATTTTACTTTGTCGCTGTCTCCCGTGTTAGCGAGATAGCGCAAGGAAACAGACGAAAGAATGGCCCAACCCACCCACATACACATGTATATACATACACGTCCACACACGCAAATATACATACCTATACATCTCAACATATACATATATATACAGACATATACATATATATACAGACATATACATATATACACATGTTCATAATTCATACTGTCTGCCTTTATTCATTCCCATTGCCACCCCGCCACACATGAAATAACAACCCCCTCACCCTACATTTGTGCGAGGTAGCGCTGGGAAAAGGCAACAAAGGCCACATTCATTCACACTCAGTCTCTAGCTGTCATGTAATAATGCCACGAAACCACAGCTCCCTTTCCACATCCAGGCCCCACAGAACATTCCATGGTTTACCCTAGACGCTTCACATGCCCTGGTTCAATCCAGTGACAGCACGTCGACCCCGTTATACCACATCATTCCAATTCACTATATTCTTTGCACGCCTTTCACCCTCCTGCATGTTTAGGCCCCAATCACTCAAAATCTTTTTCATTCCATTTTTTTTTTTTACCTCCAATTTGGTCTCCCACTTCTCCTATTTGCGTGTGTGGACGTATGTATATACATGTGTATGTGGGTGGGTTGGGCCATTTCTTTCGTCTGTTTCCTTGCGCTACCTCGCAAACGCGGGAGACAGCGGCAAAAAAAAAAAAAAAAAATGTAAGTAGGAGAGATGGCCAGAGAGCGTTATTGGATTACATGTTAATTGATAGACGCGTGGAAGAGAGACTTTTGGATGTTAATGTGCTGAGAGGTGCAACTGGAGGGATGGCTGATCATTATCTTGTGGAAGTGAAGGTGAAGATTTGTAGAGGTTTTCAGAAGAGAAGAGAGAATGTTAGGGTGAAGAGAATGGTGAGAGTAAGTGAGCTTGGGAAGGAGACTTGTGTGAGGAAGTACCGGGAGAGACTGAGTACAGAATCGAAAAAGGTGAGAACAAAGGACGTAAGGGTAGTGGGGGAGGAATGGGATGTATTTAGGGAAGCTGTGATGGCTTGTGCAAAAGATGCTTATGGCATGAGAAGTGTGGGAGGTGGGCAGATTAGAAAGGGTAGTGAGTGGGGGCATGAAGAGGTAAGATTATTAGTGAAAGAGAAGAGAGAGGTATTTGGATGATTTTTGCAGGGAAATAATGCAAATGACTGGGAGATGTATAAAAGAAAGAGGCAGGAGGTCAAGAGAAAGGTGCAAGAGGTGAAAAAGAGGGCAAATGAGGGTTGGGGTGAGAGAGTATCATCAAATTTTAGGGAGAATAAATTTTTTTTTTTTTTTTTTTTTTTTAATGGTTTGGGCACATGGAGAGAATGAGTGAGGAAAGATTGACCAAGAGGATATATGTGTCGGAGGTGGAGGGAACGAGGAGAAGTGGGAGACCAAATTGGAGGTGGAAAGATGGAGTGAAAAAGATTTTGTGTGATCGGGGCCTGAACATGCAGGAGGGTGAAAGGCGGGCAAGGAATAGACTGAATTGGATCGATGTGGTATACCGGGGTTGACGTGCTGTCAGTGGATTGAATCAGGGCATGTGAAGCGTCTGGGGTAAACCATGGAAAGTTGTGTGGGGCCTGGATGTGGAAAGGGAGCTGTGGTTTCGGGCATTATTGCATGACAGCTAGAGACTGAGTGTGAACGAATGGGGCCTTTGTTGTCTTTTCCTAGCGCTACCTCCCACACATGAGGGGGGAGGGGGATGGTATTCCATGTGTGGCGAGGTGGCGATGGGAATGAATAAAGGCAGACAGTGTGAACTGTGTGCATGGGTATATATGTATGTGTCTGTGTGTGTATATATATGTGTACATTGAGATGTATAGGTATGTAAATTTGCGTGTGTGTACGTGTATGTATATACATGTGTATGGGGGTGGGTTTGGCCATTTCTTTGGTCTGTTTCCTTGCGCTACCTCGCAAACGCAGGGGATAGCGACAAAGCAAAATAAATAAAATAATAAATACAAAGCTTTTCTAAATATTTCTTAAATACATTCTTCAAAGTAAACACCTGATCCGCTCATCCTCTACCACTTTTAAAACCACTCTGCTCTTTCCCAATCTGATGCTCTGTACATGCCTTGACCCTCTCAATCAATACCCTCCCATATAATTTCCTAGGAATTCTCAAAAAACTTGATCCTCTGTAGCTTGAACACTCATCTTTATTAATCCCCTTTGCTTCTGTACAATGACACTATGCATGTATTCTGCCAATATTCAGGCTCTTCTCTATGATCCATACATGCTTTCAATATTCTTTCCCACCAATCAACAACAGTCACCTCCTTTTTTAATTAATTCCACTGCAATACCATCCAAACCCGCCACCTTGACAGATTTCATCTTCCGCAAAGCTTTCACTATGTCTTCTCTCTTAACCAAACCATTCTTCTTGACCTTCTCATTTCACCGACCACCCTGACCAAAACACCCTACATCTCCCAGTCTATCATCAAACACATTTAACAAACCTTCAAAATATTCACTCCATTTCCTCACTTCATCACTACCTGTTATTACTTCCCCACTTACCCTCTTCATCAATGTTTCCTATTGTTCTCTTGTCTAATGCATGTTATTTACCTCCTACCAAAACATTTTTTTATTCTCCCTAAAGTTTAATGATACTCTCTCACCCCAACTCTCATTTGTCCTTTTTTTCAACCCTTGGACATTTCTCTTGACCTGTTGCCACTTTGTTATATATATTTGTGTATATGTGGGTGGATATGTGTTTCTTCTTCTGTGTCCTGGTGCTACCTGGCTAAGTGGGGAACAGTGAACTATATGAAAAAAGGTATGAAATATGTATGTATCCTTTTTAAGTGGTTTGACTTATGGTCCAGTCATAGTTTTGTTTTATAGTGTGATTTTTTTGTTTCATTCTCTGTTAGTGGTTTCATATTGCTTTTTCAGGATAGTAAGAGTACAGCTGAATCTGTATGATTTATTTATTGATCAGTGTTTAAAATAACTCTCAAATGATATTCACAAAACCATATTGTAGGTCTCTGTGGAAGTAATTTTACTGTATTGAGTTACATTTTTAATTGTAGTTTGGAAAGTTAATAAATGCAAAGGAGTAAACAATCAAACCTTAAATAGAATATCTGCAAATTTGGGTTGATAACAAATTCTCGGTAGTGCAACCTGGATATGGTGTAGGTTTCCTTCATAGTCCTGAATATACTGATAGTTAGTCACCTTGTGCCTCACAGGTCCAGTAGGCAACGAGGAAAATGTGAACGCGTCTAACCCATTTGATGATCAGTGTCAGTACTCACGAACTTACCTTAACTCATATTCTCGTACTCAGGGTAAGGGCTGTAGTGTCAGGTGTGCTCATTTTACCCAGTTTTCTGTGCATTGGTGCATTCAGAGTGTGCAGGGTCTTTAGATGCTTCATAGTTATATTTGTAATTTGTTCTTGTAAAAATTGTTTTTTGTAATTTAGTGGTGTCTACCACTTTTGATTTTATAATGATGTATGCCTAAGTTTATTATATTTGTTGTTAACACTTAAATAACTATCCCTAGTTAGTAATTCAAGTCACTCAAAAAAGCTTCTAATTACTCGTGTTCTAGTTGAATGCAATCTGTTACATATTGAGTTAGATGTCATTAATTGTACATCGACATTACTTTTTCAGTAATTATATTTTCTGTAGCCTTCCTTCTTTGTCTTTCTTTTTTTTTGTTGCATGTTATTTTGATGGTGATGTTAAATGATTAATACACATGTTAGGGTAAGGAAATTGGATCTGCAAAGTTTGATTTTAGGAATGGCTTTTGTGACTGAATTCGCATTGCATGTAGGTATTCTGGTTTAGAGATGGGAGGAACTTTTATATGGTCCTGGGATACCAAGCAAGGAGTAATGAATATTACCTCAAATAAGTAGTTAGTCAAGATTTTCAATGTATGTATGGTCCAAGGTGAGAACCCTGAGGACTGGCATAGTGCCCTTACAACAAGGTGGGGGGGGGGGGTAATAATGCTCAATTTACTGAGCAAGGTGTATGTGGGAGTGGTAATTGAGAGTATGGTTAGATCCACTGACCTTCAAATATTGGGGAAAAGAATTATGGTTTCAGGAGTGGTAGAGAATATATGAACCTGGTGTTTCCCCTGAAAAATTTGTATGAGAAATGCTTCGTGGGAGAATCTGATTTTTATGTAACTTTTATTGACCTAGAAAAAGCACATGATAAGGTTGACAGAAAGGCCTTTTGAAAAAGTTTGAATATTGATATGGAGTGGGAGGAAGGCTGCTAAATGCTATGAGGAGGGTTTGATGGAATAGTAAGGTGTGTGTGTGTAAGCAGGAATAAAAGGTGATTGGTTCTGGGTGACCACCAATTTAAGTCAGAGGTTTGTGCTGTCACCATGGCTGTTTAAACTGTTCATGAAATGGTAGTAAGGGAAGTAAATGGGAGTAAAGGATGGAAATAGATTGTGTTGGGGTGGGAGGGACTTGGGTGATCAGTCAGTTTTTTTGCAGATGTGGCTCCCTTGCTAGACTCAAGGGAAGAACTGCTGAAGTTGGTGTTTGAGTTTGGAAGAGTATGTGAAAGGAGGAAATTAAATATGAACAAAACCAAGGTAATGTGCTGCAGGGAGTGAGTAAGGGTGATGTCAGAGTAAGTTAGTTTGGGAAGAACCTGGAGGAAATGGAGTACTTTGAGTACCTGGGAGTGGACATAGGAGATGGAACCATGAGGGCTGAAGTGAGGCATACGGTAAGTGAGAGGGCTAAGGTCTTTGGTGCACTGTGGAGTGCATGGAAGGAGAGTTCATTGTTTGTTAGGGAAAAGATGGGTGTGCGTGTAGTTGTAAGTCCCAGCAGTGTTTTATGGATATTAATCTTGGGCAAAAGAACAGAAGTGGCTGTACTAATTGGAAATTAGATGCATGAGGACAAAATGTTGTGTACAGCAGATTTTTAATGAAAGAATTGACTGTGTAAGACTGAGATGTGATAGTAAGCTCTATCTGATTGAGAGGGCTGAAGACCAGGATGTGCTGAAGTGGTTCTGATGTATGGAGAGGATGAGTAAAGAAAAGCCTGAAGAACAGGATTTATGTCATAAGTAGAGGAAAAAGCAGGAAGGTGAAGATTGAGGGAAAGAAAGGATGGAGTGTAAGAGGCTATGATTTATCTTGGTTTGAATGTTCATTAGGGAGAGAGACACGTATGAGTGAAAAAGAATTGATTTGTTGTGAGACACGTGGAGACCTTACGCAGTGGGTTGAACCAGGGCATATGAACTAGTCATGGAAAGCAAATAAGTCTGTAGGGCTTGATTATGGATGGTGGGCTCTAGTTTTTGGGGGCTTGAATATAGATGGTGGGCTCTGGTTTTGGTGCGTTATATATATAATTATATATATATAATATATTTTTTTTTGTTCTATTTTGCTTTGTTGCTGTCTCCCGCATTTGCGAGGTAGCACAAGGAAACAGATGAAGAAATGGCCCAACTCACCCCCATTCACAATGTATATACATACACGTCCACACACGTAAATATACATACCTATACATCTCAATGTACACATATATATACACACACAGACACATACATATATACCCATGCACACAATTCCCACTGTCTGCCTTTATTCATTCCCATCGCCACCTCGCCACACATGGAATACCATCCCCCTCCCCCCTCATGTGTGCGAGGTACTGCTAGGAAAAGACAACAAAGGCCCCATTCGTTCACACTCAGTCTCTAGCTGTCATGCAATAATGCCCGAAACCACAGCTCCCTTTCCACATCCAGGCCCCACACAACTTTCCATGGTTTACCCCAGACACTTCACATGCCCTGATTCAATCCACTGACAGCATGTCAACCCTGGTTTACCACATTGATCCAATTCACTCCATTCCTTGCCCGCCTTTCACCCTCCTGCATGTTCAGGCCCAGATCTCTCAAAATCTTTTTCACTCCATCTTTCCACCTCCAATTTGGTCTCCCACTTCTCCTCGTTCTCTCCACCTCCGAAACATATATCCTCTTGGTCAATCTTTCCTCACTCATTCTCTCCATGTGCCCAAACCTTTTCAGAACACCCTCTTCTGCTCTCTCAACCACGCTCCCTTTATTTCCACACATCTCTCTCACCCCCACATTACTTATGTATATTTTTTTTTTTTTTTTTTGCCGCTGTCTCCTGCGTTTGTGAGGTAGTGCAAGGAAACAGACGAAAGAAATGGCTCAACCCACCCCCATACACATGTATATACATACGTCCACACACGCAAATAATCATACCTACACAGCTTTCCATGGTTCACCCCAGACGCTTCACATGCCCTGATTCAATCCACTGACAGCACGTCAACTCCGGTATACCACATCGATCCAATTCACTCTATTCTTTGCCCTCCTTTCACCCTCCTGCATGTTCAGGCCCCGATCACACAAAATCTTTTTCACTCCATCTTTCCACCTCCAATTTGGTCTCCCACTTCTCGTTCCCTCCACCTCCGACACATATATCCTCTTGGTCAATCTTTCCTCACTCATTCTCTCCATGTGCCCAAACCATTTCAAAACACCCATGGAACCATGGAAGCGGAAGTGGATCATAGGGTGGGGGAGGGGGCGAAAATTCTGGGAGCCTTGAAGAATGTGTGGAAGTCGAGAACATTATCTCGGAAAGCAAAAATGGGTATGTTTGAAGGAATAGTGGTTCCAACAATGTTGTATAGTTGCGAGGCGTGGGCTATGGATAGAGTTGTGCGCAGGAGGATGGATGTGCTGGAAATGAGATGTTTGAGGACAATGTGTGGTGTGAGGTGGTTTGATTGAGTAAGTAACGTAAGGGTGAGAGAGAGGTGTGGAAATAAAAAGAGCGTGGTTGAGAGAGCAGAAGAGGTGTTTTGAAATGGTTTGGGCACATGGAGAGAATGAGTGAGGAAAGATTGACCAAGAGGATATATGTGTCGGAGGTGGAGGGAACGAGGAGAAGTGGGAGACCAAATTGGAGGTGGAAAGATGGAGTGAAAAAGATTTTGTGTGATCGGGGCCTGAACATGCAGGAGGGTGAAAGGAGGGCAAGGAATAGAGTGAATTGGATCGATTTGGTATACTGGGGTTGACGTGCTGTCAGTGGATTGAATCAGGGCATGTGAAGCGTCTGGGGTAAACCATGGAAAGCTGTGTAGGTATGTATATTTGCGTGTGTGCACGTACGTATATACATGTGTATGGGGGTGGGTTGGGCCATTTTTTCGTCTGTTTCCTTGTGCTACCTCGCAAACGCGGGAGACAGCAACAAAGCAAAAAATATATATATATATATATATATATATATATATATATATATATATATATATATATATATATATACACACTAGTGAGGATATTCCCTCAAAAGCTCAGTCCTCTGTTCTTAACGCTACCTTGCTAACGTGCGGGAAATGGCGAATAGTATGAAAAAAACACACACACACACACACACACACACACACACACACACACACACACACACACACACACACATATATATATATATATATATATCTATCTATCTATCTATATATATATATATATATATATATATATATATATATATATATATATATATATATATATATATATAGGGTCAAAGAGGGCATTTCAAGCCATTGTTCTTTTGCCATTGCTTCCTTTGCTAAGGCTAGAAAGTGAAAAAAAATTCCAAAAAAGCTGGAAACTTATTGATAGAAATGGTATTTGTCATATTACTGATACTGATATTTGGGATCCAGTTTACCATAGTCATGTTGAGTTCTCTCTAAGTCTACAGATATATGTACATTTTTTGTATTTACATTATTGTCACAAATTATATATCACAATATACCATGAAAATGCAAGACTTAGGAAAACCTAAGCATTGATAAATTTGGGTTCCAGATCCATACATTTAATTACTTTTGTTCCATGAATTAACCAAAACATACCATAGATTACACTCAATCCTTGATGAATATATCCCATTGATATCATCCTCCAATTGATTCTCAGATGGATATAATTTTGGAATAGATTTTTTCTGACTTGAAGCAGACTTTTCCCATTTGATTCACCAAACGAAATGTACTGTTTTGATTTTTTTTAGATATGCTTGGAATGTTATCTCTCCAGTTTTTTAGTTTTGGTTATCATTTCATTAGTAATGTTGATTGTATTCAGATTATGTTGTTTGTGTAATATTTTTTGTTTCTGGTATCAGAAAATGTGTTTTTGTGATTCCTAGTTATGTCATGTTAATTTTAAAAAAGTATTGATAAGATAACCATAATAACTATAGTTTTGTTAACTTTGTAGTTTTCTTAATTTGCATTACATATAATTTGCTATGTTGTTCAATATAAGATTGGCACACTGATCACAGCAGCAAAGTTTAGTTTTATCCTCATATGTCAATCGATTATTTCAGTTTTATGATTTTTATTTCTTTCAGTTATTATATTTGCTATGCAATCTCTCACAGTGATTATTATACACAAATCATCATACTTCCTTAGCCACGGAAGACAACAGATATGAAGCAGTGCCAGTGAACACATTGTTTGCCCACAGGTTATCAGGGATACCAAGGGGGGCAATATCATGGTTACCAGGGTATGCCAGGTGGCTATGGTCAAGGGGGTTATCCCAATTCTGGCTATCCTCCCGATGGGCGTCCCTATCCACCCCCAGGACCAACCAACCATCAGGGCAACTATCAAGGGAACTACCAACAGCCTGGTACCTACCAGCGGCCGGCTTATGCCTCAGGTCAGCCCGGCTATCAGCAAGACCAGTACCCGGTAGGTTGGACAAGATCCGTTTTCCCCTTATACTAACTTTAGCTTGGAGTGTGTACTTTTTTCTTCAGTGTCTTTTACGTTCCACATTAACAAAGTATCTTTGCTGTGTTATACTTTAAAAGTGTATAATTTATAGTACATTGCTTGCTTCAGTTACTTTCTTCATAAGCTTATTCCCCATCTTCCAATTATGTAAGAATAACAGCATTTATATATAGTAAACCTTTCCCAAAATTTACCCTAAGATTTGCATTTCTTATGGGTAACAATAGCTGTACTCACAGAAAAATATAAACCTTTAAATAATAAGAGATTTTCGTAAAATGTAAAAGACAGTGTGTATACATAACTATATATAAGTGTATATATATATATATATATATATATATATATATTTTTCTTTTCTTTTAAACTATTCGCCATTTCCCGCGTTAGCGAGGTAGCGTTAGGAACAGAGGACTGGGCCTTTTTTGGAATACCCTCACCTGGCCCCCTCTGTTCCTTTTTTTGGAAAATTAAAAAAAAAAAAAAAAAACCCCGAGAGGGGAGGATTTCCAGCCCCCCGCTCCCTCCCCTTTTAGTCGCCTTCTACGACATGCAAGGAATACATGGGAAGTATTCTTTCTCCCATATATATATATTTTTTTTTGCTTAGTCGCTGTCTCCCGCGTTTGCAAGGTAGCGCAAGGAAACAGACGAAAGAAATGGCCCAACCCACCCCCATACACATGTATATACATACGTCCACATGCAAATATACATACCCACACAGCTTTCCATGGTTCACCCTAGACGCTTCACATGCCCTGATTCAATCCACTGACAGCACGTCAACCCCGGTATACCACATCGATCCAATTCACTCTATTCCTTGCCCTCCTTTCACCCTCCTGCATGTTCAGGCCCCGATCACACAAAATCTTTTTCACTCCATCTTTCCACCTCCAATTTGGTCTCCCACTTCTCCTCATTCCCTCCACCTCCGACACATATATCCTCTTGGTCAATCTTTCCTCACTCATTCTCTCCATGTGCCCAAACCATTTCAAAACACCTTCTTCTGCTCTCTCAACCACGCTCTTTTTATTTCCACACATCTCTCTTACCCTTACGTTACTTACTCGATCAAACCACCTCACACCACACATTGTCCACAAACATCTCATTTCCAGCACATCCATCCTCCTGCGCACAACTCTATCCATAGCCATGCTTCGCAACCATACAACATTGTTAAAACCACTATTCCTTCAAACATACCCATTTTTGCTTTCCGAGATAATGTTCTCGACTTCCACACATTCTTCAAGGCTCCCAGAATTTTCGCCCCCTCCCCCACCTTATGATCCACTTCCGCTTCCATGGTTCCATCCGCTGCCAGATCCACTCCCAGATATCTAAAACACTTTACTTCCTCCAGTTTTTCTCCATTCAAACTTACCTCCCAATTGACTTGACCCTCAACCCTACTGTACCTAATTACCTTGCTCTTATTCACATTTACTCTTAACTTTCTTCTTTCACACACTTTACCAAACTCAGTCACCAGCTTCTGCAGTTTCTCACATGAATCAGCCAACAGCGCTGTATCATCAGCGAACAACAACTGACTCACTTCCCAAGCTCTCTCATCCCCAACAGACTTCATACTTGCCCCTCTTTCCAAAACTCTTGCATTCACCTCCCTAACAACCCCATCCATAAACAAATTAAACGACCATGGAGACATCACACACCCCTTCCGCAAACCTACATTCACTGAGAACCAATCACTTTCCTCTCTTCCTACACGTACACATGCCTTACATCCTCGATAAGAACTTTTCACTGCTTCTAACAACTTGCCTCCCACATCATATATTCTTAATGCCTTCCACAGAGCATCTCTATCAACTCTATCATATGCCTTCTCCAGATCCATACATGCTACATACAAATCCATTTGCTTTTCTAAGTATTTCTCACATACATTTTTCAAAGCAAACACCTGATCCACACATCCTCTACCACTTCTGAAACCACACTGCTCTTCCCCAATCTGATGCTCTGTACATGCCTTCACCCTCTCAATCAATACCCTCCCATATAATTTACCAGGAATACTCAACAAACTTATACCTCTGTAATTTGAGCACTCACTCTTATCCCCTTTGCCTTTGTACAATGGCACTATGCACGCATTCCGCCAATCCTCAGGCACCTCACCATGAGTCATACATACATTAAATAACCTTACCAACCAGTCAACAATACAGTCACCCCCTTTTTTAATAAATTCCACTGCAATACCATCCAAACCTGCTGCCTTGCCGGCTTTCATCTTCCGCAAAGCTTTCACTACCTCTTCTCTGTTTACCAAATCATTTTCCCTAACCCTCTCACTTTGCACACCACCTCGACCAAAACACCCTATATCTGCCACTCTATCATCAAACACATTCAACAAACCTTCAAAATACTCACTCCATCTCCTTCTCACATCACCACTACTTGTTATCATCTCCCCATTTGCGCCCTTCACTGAAGTTCCCATTTGCTCCCATTTGTGATAGCGAGGTAGCGTTAAGAACAGAGGACTGGGCCTTTTTTGGAATATCCTCACCTGGCTCCCTCTGTTCCTTCTTTTGGAAAATTAAAAAAAAAAAAAAAAAGAGAGAGGGGAGGATTTCCAGCCCCCCCGCTCCATATATATATATTTATTATTTTTTTTTTTATTATACTTTGTCGCTGTCCCCCGCGTTTGCGAGGTAGCGCAAGGAAACAGACGAAAGAAATGGCCCAACCCCCCCCCATACACATGTATATACATACGTCCACACACGCAAATATACATACCTACACAGCTTTCCATGGTTTACCCCAGACGCTTCACATGCCTTGATTCAATCCACTGACAGCACGTCAACCCCAGTATACCACATCGATCCAATTCACTCTATTCCTTGCCCTCCTTTCACCCTCCTGCATGTTCAGGCCCCGATCACACAAAATCTTTTTCACTCCATCTTTCCACCTCCAATTTGGTCTCCCTCTTCTCCTCGTTCCCTCCACCTCCGACACATATATCCTCTTGGTCAATCTTTCCTCACTCATTCTCTCCATGTGCCCAAACCACTTCAAAACATCCTCTTCTGCTCTCTCAACCACGCTCTTTTTATTTCCACACATCTCTCTTACCCTTACGTTACTCACTCGATCAAACCACCTCACACCACACATTGTCCTCAAACATCTCATTTCCAGCACATCCATCCTCCTGCGCACAACTCTATCCATAGCCCACGCCTCGCAACCATACAACATTGTTGGAACCACTATTCCTTCAAACATACCCATTTTT
Organism: Panulirus ornatus; assembly: GCF_036320965.1. Lineage (NCBI taxonomy): Eukaryota > Metazoa > Arthropoda > Malacostraca > Decapoda > Palinuridae > Panulirus > Panulirus ornatus. Next base: position 12,163,453 of record NC_092267.1, on the reverse strand, counting down.
GCTTTCCGAGATAATGTTCTCGACTTCCACACATTCTTCAAGGCCCCCAGAATTTTCGCCCCCTCCCCCACCCTATGATCCACTTCTACTTCCATGGTTCCATCCGCTGCCAGATCCACTCCCAGATATCTAAAACACTTCACTTCCTCCAGTTTTTCTCCATTCAAACTCACCTCCCAATTGACTTGACCCTCAACCCTACTGTACCTAATAACCTTGCTCTTATTCACATTTACTCCTAAACTTTCTTCTTCCACACACTTTACCAAACTCAGTCACCAGCTTCTGCAGTTTCTCACATGAATCAGCCACCAGCGCTGTATCATCAGCGAACAACAACTGACTCACTTCCCAAGCTCTCTCATCCCCAACAGACTTCATACTTGCCCCTCTTTCCAAAACTCTTGCATTTACCTCCCTAACAACCCCATCCATAAACAAATTAAACAACCATGGAGACATCACACACCCCTTCCGCAAACCTACATTCACTGAGAACCAATCACTTTCCTCTCTTCCTACACGTACACATGCCTTACATCCTCGATAAGAACTTTTCACTGCTTCTAACAACTTGCCTCCCACACCATATATTCTTAATACCTTCCACAGAGCATCTCTATCAACTCTATCATATGCCTTCTCCAGATCCATAAATGCTACATACAAATCCATTTGCTTTTCTAAGTATTTCTCACATACATTTTTCAAAGCAAACACCTGATCCACACATCCTCTACCACTTCTGAAACCACACTGCTCTTCCCCAATCTGATGCTCTGTACATGCCTTCACCCTCTCAATCAATACCCTCCCATATAATTTACCAGGAATACTCAACAAACTTATACCTCTGTAATTTGAGCACTCACTCTTATCCCCTTTGCCTTTGTACAATGGCACTATGCACGCATTCCGCCAATCCTCAGGCACCTCACCATGAGTCATACATACATTAAATAACCTTACCAACCAGTCAACAATACAGTCACCCCCTTTTTTAATAAATTCCACTGCAATACCATCCAAACCTGCTGCCTTGCCGGCTTTCATCTTCCGCAAAGCTTTCACTACCTCTTCTCTGTTTACCAAATCATTTTCCCTAACCCTCTCACTTTGCACACCACCTCGACCAAAACACCCTATATCTGCCACTCTATCATCAAACACATTCAACAAACCTTCAAAATACTCACTCCATCTCCTTCTCACATCACCACTACTTGTTATCACCTCCCCATTTGCGCCCTTCACTGAAGTTCCCATTTGCTCCCTTGTCTTACACACTTTATTTACCTCCTTCCAGAACATCTTTTTATTCTCCCTAAAATTTAATGATACTCTCTCACCCCAACTCTCATTTGCCCTTTTTTTCACCTCTTGCACCTTTCTCTTGACCTCCTGTCTCTTTCTTTTATACATCTCCCACTCAATTGCATTTTTTCCCTGCAAAAATCGTTCAAATGCCTCTCTCTCTTCTCTTTCACTAATACTCTTACTTCTTCATCCCACCACTCACTACCCTTTCTAATCAACCCACCTCCCACTCTTCTCATGCCACAAGCATCTTTTGCGCAATCCATCACTGATTCCCTAAATACATCCCATTCCTCCCAACTCCCCTTACTTCCATTGTTCTCACCTTTTTCCATTCTGTACTCAGTCTCTCCTGGTACTTCCTCACACAGGTCTCCTTCCCAAGCTCACTTACTCTCACCACCCTCTTCACCCCAACATTCACTCTTCTTTTCTGAAAACCCATACAAATCTTCACCTTAGCCTCCACAAGATAATGATCAGACATCCCTCCAGTTGCACCTTTCAGCACATTAACATCCAAAAGTTTCTCTTTCGCACGCCTGTCAATTAACACGTAATCCAATAACGCTCTCTGGCCATCTCTCCTACTTACATAAGTATACTTATGTATATCTCGCTTTTTAAACCAGGTATTCCCAATCATCAGTCCTTTTTCAGCACATAAATCTACAAGCTCTTCACCATTTCCATTTACAACACTGAACACCCCATGTATACCAATTATTCCCTCAACTGCCACATTACTCACCTTTGCATTCAAATCACCCATCACTATAACCCGGTCTCGTGCATCAAAACCACTAACACACTCATTCAGCTGCTCCCAAAACACTTGCCTCTCATGATCTTTCTTCTCATGCCCAGGTGCATATGCACCAATAATCACCCACCTCTCTCCATCAACTTTCAGTTTTACCCATATTAATCGAGAATTTACTTTCTTACATTCTATCACATACTCCCACAACTCCTGTTTCAGGAGTATTGCTACTCCTTCCCTTGCTCTTGTCCTCTCACTAACCCCTGACTTTACTCCCCAGACATTCCCAAACCACTCTTCCCCTTTACCCTTGAGCTTCGTTTCACTCAGAGCCAAAACATCCAGGTTCCTTTCCTCAAACATACTACCTATCTCTCCTTTTTTCACATCTTGGTTACATCCACACACATTTAGGCACCCCAGTCTGAGCCTTCGAGGAGGATGAGCACTCCCCGCGTGACTCCTTCTTCTGTTTCCCATTTTAGAAAGTTAATACAAGGAGGGGAGGATTTCTGGCCCCCCGCTCCCGTCCCCTCTAGTCGCTTTCTACGACACGCGAGGAATATGTGGGAAGTATTCTTTCACCCCTATCCCCAGGGATAAGATACATATATATATACATATACACATACACACACATACACATACATACGCACATATACACACACACACACATACATATATATACATATGAAAAATGTAAGAAACAATTTAGAAAACTGAAACTTCTAGCTTGAAATGAATGAAAAAATGAATGTCACATAATGGTTCAACCTCTGGCTATGGAAAAAGGAAATGTATAGTTTATTTACACAAACGTCAATAGCAGTTCTCATCAATTTCACCACTGTATCAATAAGCTTCAATGTCTAAGCTACATTTTTCTCCAATTTCACTATTTTCTTGTCAAAACACCATGTATGAAAACTATCACTCCAGTAACACAACTATAAACATTTACTTCCCCTTTAAAAAAAAGTTCTGGGGAAGTCTGTCTCGTTACACTGCGGGAAACTCTACCACCTGGCGAGGTTTGTGTTGCAATGGTTCCCGATTCACAAACGTAGTAGCATCACTGGTGGGCCAAGGTAGTTCCGTTTGCGAAGAGGCGCTTTATATGATGTCTTGACACACGATGATCTTAACGAGGTGATGATAGAGGTCCAGTGGAAGTGTTGGTCAGCGATGGGCAATTTCCTTGCCATGCTGAAGGACACAGTTCCCGTCACGGCGATTCTCTTCCACCGTCTGGGAGGAGCCACGATGATGCCGCTCTTGCTACTGACAGAGGCGCCGAACCACTGGTGACTCCTCTCCCTGCGGCAGACTTGCCCCCACTGTGATAAAGGGGCGATGGTGCCCAGTGCGTACTAAGTGTGCACTGCCTTCGTCGCCCCCAGATTTGGCATCATCTGTGTCTCGCTGATTATCTGCTCTTTGCTTGGTTGCTTGACGCAGGTCTTGAGGTGAGCGCGTCTCGGATGGCGGTTCAGTCAAGACATTCATTCCCTTCATGATGTGACAAGCATGGCTGGAGTCCAGTGATGAACACAGGCATGCTTGTAATTATATAGAGTTGAGGGGCAAGTCAATTGGGAGGTGAGTTTGAACGGAGAAAAACTGGAGGAAGTGAAGTGTTTTAGATATTTGGGAGTGGATCTGGCAGCGGATGGAACCATGGAAGCGGAAGTGGATCATAGGGTGGGGGAGGGGGCAAAAATTCTGGGGGCCTTGAAGAATGTGTGGAAGTTGAGAACATTATCTCGGAAAGCAAAAATGGGTATGTTTGAAGGAATAGTGGTTCCAACAATGTTGTATGGTTGCGAGGCATGGGCTATGGATAGAGTTGTGCGCAGGAGGATGGATGTGCTGGAAATGAGATGTTTGAGGACAATGTGTGGTGTGAGGTGGTTTGATCGAGTGAGTAACGTAAGGGTAAGAGAGATGTGTGGAAATAAAAAGAGCGTGGTTGAGAGAGCAGAAGAGGGTGTTTTGAAGTGGTTTGGGCACATGGAGAGGATGAGTGAGGAAAGATTGACCAAGAGGATATATGTGTCGGAGGTGGAGGGAGCAAGGTGAAGAGGGAGACCAAATTGAAGGTGGAAAGATGGAGTGAAAAAGATTTTGTGTGATCGGGGCCTGAACTTGCAGGAGGGTGAAAGGAGGGCAAGGAATAGAGTGAATTGGAGCGATGTGGTATACCGGGGTTGACGTGCTGTCAGTGGATTGAATCAAGGCATGTGAAGCGTCTGGGGTAAACCATGGAAAGCTTTGTAGGTATGTATATTTGCGTGTGTGGACGTATGTATATACATGTGTATGGGGGGGTTGGGCCATTTCTTTCATCTGTTTCCTTGCGCTACCTCGCAAACGCGGGAGACAGCGACAAAGTATAAAAAAAAAAAAAATATAGGGGATAGGGGATTAAGAATACTTCGCACGTATTCCCTGCGTGTCGTAGAAGGCGACTAAAAGGGGAGGGAGCGGGGGGCTGGAAATCCTCCCCTCTCGTTTTTTTTTAATTTTCCAAAAGAAGGAACAGAGGGGGCCAGGTGAGGATATTCTGAAAAAGGCCCAGTCCTCTGTTCTTAACGTTACCTCGCTAATGCGGGAAATGGCGAATAGTTTAAAAAAAAAAAAAAAAAATATATATATATATATATATATATATATATATATATATATGGTTGTTTAATTTGTTTATGGATGGGGTTGTAAAGGAGGTAAATGCAAGAGTCCTGGAAAGAGGGGCAAGTATGAAGTCTGTTGGGGATGAGAGAGCTTGGGAAGTGAGTCAATTGTTGTTCGCTGATGATACAGCGCTGGTGGCTGATTCATGTGAGAAACTGCAGAAGCTGGTGACTGAGTTTGGTAAAGTGTGTGGAAGAAGAAAGTTGAGAGTAAATGTGAATAAGAGCAAGGTTATTAGGTACAGTAGGGGTGAGGGTCAAGTCAATTGGGAGGTGAGTTTGAATGGAGAAAAACTGGAGGAAGTGAAGTGTTTTAGATATCTGGGAGTGGATCTGTCAGCGGATGGAACCATGGAAGCGGAAGTGGATCATAGGGTGGGGGAGGGGGCGAAAATTTTGGGAGCCTTGAAAAATGTGTGGAAGTCGAGAACATTATCTCGGAAATCAAAAATGGGTATGTTTGAGGGAATAGTGGTTCCAACAATGCTGTATGGTTGCGAGGCGTGGGCTATGGATAGAGATGTGCGCAGGAGGATGGATGTGCTGGAAATGAGATGTTTGAGGACAATGTGTGGTGTGAGGTGGTTTGATCGAGTAAGTAACGTAAGGGTAAGAGAGATGTGTGGAAATAAAAAGAGCGTGGTCGAGAGAGCAGAAGAGGGTGTTTTGAAATGGTTTGGGCACATGGAGAGAATGAGTGAGGAGAGATTGACCAAGAGGATATATGTGTCGGAGGTGGAGGGAACGAGGAGAAGAGGGAGACCAAATTGGAGGTGGAAAGATGGAGTGAAAAAGATTTTGTGTGATCGGGGCCTGAACATGCAGGAGGGTGAAAGGAGGGCAAGAAATAGAGTGAATTGGAGTCATGTGGTATACAGGGGTTGACGTGCTGTCAGTGGATTGAAGCAAGGCATGTGAAGCGTCTGGGGTAAACCATGGAAAGCTGTGTAGGTATGTATATTTGCGTGTCTGGACGTGTGTATGTACATGTGTATGGGGGGGGGGGGTTGGGCCATTTCTTTCGTCTGTTTCCTTGCGCTACCTCGCAAACGCGGGAGACAGCGACAAAGTATAAAAAAAAAAAAAAAAAAAAAAAAAAAAATATATATATATATATATATATATGTATATATATATATATATATATATATATATATATATATATATATATATATATATATATATATATATATGCTACCTTGTGCACGCACAGGGGGAGGGGGGTGCCATATTATGTGTGGCTGGGTGACGACAGGAATGAATGAAAGCAGCAAGTATGAATATGTATATTTGTATATAAGTAAATGTCTGTGTATGTATATATATGTATATGTTGAAATGTATAGGTATGTATATGTGCGTGTGTGGGCGTGTATGTATATATATGTGTATGTGGGTGGGTTAGGCCATTCTTTTGTCTGTTTCCTTGCACTACATTGCTAACGTGGGAGACACTAAGTTAAAAGAAAGACATATGTAAATATATTATTTATTTATTCATACTTGCTGCCTTCATCCACTCCTGTCGCCACCCCGCCACACTTAAAATGGCACCCCCTTCCACATGTGCGTGTGCGAGGTAGCACCAGGAAAGACAACAAAGGCCACATTCGTTCGCACACAGTCTCTAGCTGTCATGTGTAATGCACTGAAACCACAGCTCCCTTTCCACATCTAGGCCCCACAAAACTTTCCATGGTTTACCCAAGACACTTCACATGCCCTGGTTCAATCCATTGACAGCACATCGACCCCGGTATACCACATCGTTCCAATCCATTCTATTCCTTGCACGCCTTTCAGTTTCCTGTATGTTCGGGCCCCGATCGCTCAAAATCTTTTTCACTCCATCCTTCCACCTCCAATTTGGTCTCCCACTTCTCCTCATTCCTTCCACCTCCGACACATATATCCTCTATGTCAGTCTTTCCTCACTCATTCTCTCCATGTAACCAAACTAGTTCAATACATCCTTTTCTGCTCTCTCAACCACTCTTTTTGTTACCACACATCTCTCTTACCCTTTCATTACTTACTCGATCAAACCACCTCACACCACATATTGTCCTCAAACATTTAATTTCGAAAACACCCACCCTCCTCCGCACAACTCACTCTATAGCCCACGCCTTACAATCATATAACATTGTTGGAACCACTATTCCTTCAAACATACCCATTTTTGCTCCCCAACATTCACTGGGAACCAATCACTTTCCTCTCTTCGTACTCATACACATGACATACATCCTTGGTAAAACCTTTTCACTACTTACAGCAACTTACTCCCACTCCTTATAATCTTAAGACCTTCCACAAAGCATCTCTATCAACTCTATCATATGGCTTCTCCTGATCCATAAATGCTACATACAAATCCACCTCTTTATTTAAGTATTTCTTACATTCTTCAAAGCAAACACCTGATCCACACATCCTCTATCACTTCTGAAATGATGCTGCTCTTCCCAGTCCCCAGTCTGATGCTCTGTACATACCTTCACCCTCTCAATCAATAAACTCCCATATAATTTCCCAAGAATACTCAACAAACTTATGCCTCTGTGGTTTGAACACTCGTCTTTATCCCCTTTGCCTTTGTACCATGGCTCCATGAATGCATTCTGCCAATCTTCAGGCACTTCCCCATTGCCCATACACACTTTGGGTAAGTTCCGCTGGAATACCATCCAAACCCACTACCTTGCTGGATATCGTTTTCCGCATAGCTTTCACTTCCTCTTCTCCCTTTACCAAACCACTCTCCCTGACCCTTTCACTTTACACACCACCCTGACCAAGACACCCTATATCTGCCACTCTATCATCAAACACATTCAACAGACCTTCAAAATACTCACTCCATCACCTTCTCACTTCATCACTAACTGTTGATACCTCCCCACTTGCCCCTTCACCAATGTTCCCATTTGTTCTCTTGTCTCATTCACGTTATTTACCTCCAAAAACATCTTTTTATTCTCCCTAAGATTTAATGGTACTCTCTCACCCAACTCTCTTATACCCTCTGTTTCAACCCTTGCACCTTTTTCCTGACTTCTTGCCACTTTCTTTTATACATCTCCCAGTCGTTTGCACCACTTCCCTTCAATTATTGTCCAAATGCCTCTCTTTTTTCTTTCACTAACAACTTTACTTCATCCCCTCACTCACTACCCTTTCTAATCTGCCCACCTCCCACCTTTCTAATGCCACATGTATCTTTTGCACAAGCCATCACTATGTCCTTAAATACATCCCATTCCTTGCCCACTCACCTTCACGTCATTTGCTCTCACCTTTTGCGATTCTACACTCAATCTCTCCGGGGACTTCCTCACGCAAGTCTCCGTTCCAAGCTCGCTTAATCTCACCACTCTCTTCTCCCCATACATTCTCTCTTATTTTTTTGAAAACCTCTACAAATCTTCACCTTCACTTCCACAAGATAGTGATGAGACATCCCTCCAGCTGCTCCTCTCAGCATATTAACATCTAAAAGTCTCTCTTTTAAATGCCTGTCAATTAACATAATCCAAAAATGCCCTTTGACCGTCTCTCCTACTCACATGCGTATACTTATGTATATTTTTTTTTCATACTATTCGCCATTTCCCGTGATAGCGAGGTAGCATTAAGAACAGAGGACTGGGCCTTTGAGGGAATATCTTCACCTGGCCCCCTTCTTTGTTCCTTCTTTTGGAAAATTAAAAAAAGAAAACGAGAGGGGAGGATTTCCGGCCCCTCGCTCCCTTCCCTTTTAGTCGCCTTCTACGACACACAGGGAATACGTGGGAAGTGTTCTTTCTCCCCTATCCCCAGGGATAATATATATATATATATATATATATATATATATATATATATATATATATATATATATATATATATATATATTCTTCTTTCTTTCAAACTATTCGCCATTTCCCGCATTAGCGAGGTAGCGTTAAGAACAGAGGACTGGGCCTTTCAGGGAATACCCTCACCTGGCCCAATTCTCTGTTCCTTCTTTTGGAAAATTAAAAAAAAAAAAAAAAAAAAAAAAAAAAAAAACCGAGAGGGGAGGATTTCCAGCCCCCCGCTCCCTCCGCTTTTAGTCGCCTTCTACGACACGCAGGGAATACGTGGGAAGTACTCTTAATCCCCTATCCCCAGGGATATATATATATATATATATATATATATATTTTTTTTTTTTTTTTTTTTTTTTTATACTTTGTCGCTGTCTCCCGCGTTTGCGAGGTAGCGCAAGGAAACAGACGAAAGAAATGGCCCAACCCCCCCCATACACATGTACATACACACGTCCACACACGCAAATATACATACCTACACAGCTTTCCATGGTTTACCCCAGACGCTTCACATGCCTTGATTCAATCCACTGACAGCACGTCAACCCCTGTATACCACATCGCTCCAATTCACTCTATTCCTTGCCCTCCTTTCACCCTCCTGCATGTTCAGGCCCCGATCACACAAAATCCTTTTCACTCCATCTTTCCACCTCCAATTTGGTCTCCCTCTTCTCCTCGTTCCCTCCACCTCCGACACATATATCCTCTTGGTCAATCTTTCCTCACTCATTCTCTCCATGTGCCCAAACCATTTCAAAACACCCTCTTCTGCTCTCTCAACCACGCTCTTTTTATTTCCACACATCTCTCTTACCCTTACGTTACTTACTCGATCAAACCACCTCACACCACACATTGTCCTCAAACATCTCATTTCCAGCACATCCATCCTCCTGCGCACAACTCTATCCATAGCCCACGCCTCGCAACCATACAACATTGTTGGAACTACTATTCCTTCAAACATACCCATTTTTGCTTTCCGGGATAATGTTCTCGACTTCCACACATTTTTCAAGGCTCCCAAAATTTTCGCCCCCTCCCCCACCCTATGATCCACTTCCGCTTCCATGGTTCCATCCGCTGACAGATCCACTCCCAGATATCTAAAACACTTCACTTCCTCCAGCCTCTCACCATTCAAACTCACCTCCCAATTGACTTGACCCTCAACCCTACTGTACCTAATAACCTTGCTCTTATTCACATTTACTCTTAACTTTCTTCTTCCACACACTTTACCAAACTCAGTCACCAGCTTCTACAGTTTCTCACATGAATCAGCCACCAGCGCTGTATCATCAGCGAACAACAACTGACTCACTTCCCAAGCTCTCTCATCCCCAACAGACTTCATACTTGCCCCTCTTTCCAAAACTCTTGCATTTACCTCCCTAACAACCCCATCCATAAACAAATTAAACAACCATGGAGACATCACACACCCCTGCCGCAAACCTACATTCACTGAGAACCAATCACTTTCCTCTCTTCCTACACGTACACATGCCTTACATCCTCGATAGAAACTTTTCACTGCTTCTAACAACTTTCCTCCCACACCATATATTCTTAATACCTTCCACAGAGCATCTCTATCAACTCTATCATATGCCTTCTCCAGATCCATAAATGCTACATACAAATCCATTTGCTTTTCTAAGTATTTCTCACATACATTCTTCAAAGCAAACACCTGATCCACACATCCTCTATATATCTTTTCTTTTCTGTCAAACTATTCGCCATTTCCCGCATTAGCGAGGTAGCGTTAAGAACAGAGGACTGGGCCTTGAGGGAATACCCTCACCTGGCCCAATTCTGTTCCTTCTTTTGGGAAAAAAAAAAAAAAAAAGAAAAAAAAAACGAGAGGGGAGGATTTCCAGTCAGGGGTTAGTGAGAGGACAAGAGCAAGGGAAGGAGTAGCAATACTCCTGAAACAGGAGTTGTGGGAGTATGTGATAGAGTGTAAGAAAGTAAATTCTCGATTAATATGGGTAAAACTGAAAGTTGATGGAGAGAGGTGGGTGATTATTGGTGCATATGCACCTGGGCATGAGAAGAAAGATCAAGAGAGGCAAGTGTTTTGGGAGCAGCTGAATGAGTGTGTTAGTGGTTTTGATGCACGAGACCGGGTTATAGTGATGGGTGATTTGAATGCAAAGGTGAGTAATGTGGCAGTTGAGGGAATAATTGGTATACATGGGGTGTTCAGTGTTGTAAATGGAAATGGTGAAGAGCTTGTAGATTTATGTGCTGAAAAAGGACTGATGATTGGGAATACCTGGTTTAAAAAGCGAGATATACATAAGTATACTTATGTAAGTAGGAGAGATGGCCAGAGAGCGTTATTGGATTACGTGTTAATTGACAGGCGTGCAAAAGAGAAACTTTTGGATGTTAATGTGCTGAGAGGTGCAACTGGAGGGATGTCTGATCATTATCTTGTGGAGGCTAAGGTGAAGATTTGTATGGGTTTTCAGAAAAGAAGAGTGAATGTTGGGGTGAAGAGGGTGGTGAGAGTAAGTGAGCTTGAGAAGGAGACCTGTGTGAGGAAGTACCAGGAGAGACTGAGTACAGAATGGAAAAAGGTGAGAACAAAGGAGGTAAGGGGAGTGGGGGAGGAATGGGATGTATTTAGGGAATCAGTGATGGATTGCGCAAAAGATGCTTGTGGCATGAGAAGAGTGGGAGGTGGGTTGATTAGAAAGGGTAGTGAGTGGTGGGATGAAGAAGTAAGAGTATTAGTGAAAGAGAAGAGAGAGGCATTTGGACGATTTTTGCAGGGAAAAAATGCAATTGAGTGGGAGATGTATAAAAGAGACAGGAGGTCAAGAGAAAGGTGCAAGAGGTGAAAAAAAGGGCAAATGAGAGTTGGGGTGAGAGAGTATCATTAAATTTTAGGGAGAATAAAAAGATGTTCTGGAAGGAGGTAAATAAAGTGCGTAAGACAAGGGAGCAAATGGGAACTTCAGTGAAGGGCGCAAATGGGGAGGGGATAACAAGTAGTGGTGATGTGAGAAGGAGATGGAGTGAGTATTTTGAAGGTTTGTTGAATGTGTTTGATGATAGAGTGGCAGATATAGGGTGTTTTGGTCGAGGTGGTGTGCAAAGTGAGAGGGTTAGGGAAAGTGATTTGGTAAACAGAGAAGAGGTAGTGAAAGCTTTGCGGAAGATGAAAGCCGGCAAGACAGCAGGTTTGGATGGTATTGCAGTGGAATTTATTAAAAAAGGGGGTGACTGTATTGTTGACTGGTTGGTAAGGTTATTTAATGTATGTATGACTCATGGTGAGGTGCCTGAGGATTGGCAGAATGCGTGCATAGTGCCATTGTACAAAGGCAAAGGGGATAAGAGTGAGTGCTCAAATTACAGAGGTATAAGTTTGTTGAGTATTCCTGGTAAATTATATGGGAGGGTATTGATTGAGAGGGTGAAGGCATGTACAGAGCATCAGATTGGGGAGGAGCAGTGTGGTTTCAGAAGTGGTAGAGGATGTGTGGATCAGGTGTTTGCTTTGAAGAATGTATGTGAGAAATACTTAGAAAAGCAAATGGATTTGTATGTAGCATTTATGGATCTGGAGAAGGCATATGATAGAGTTGATAGAGATGCTCTGTGGAAGGTATTAAGAATATATGGTGTGGGAGGAAAGTTGTTAGAAGCAGTGAAAAGTTTTTATCGAGGATGTAAGGCATGTGTACGTGTAGGAAGAGAGGAAAGTGATTGGTTCTCAGTGAATGTAGGTTTGCGGCAGGGGTGTGTGATGTCTCCATGGTTGTTTAATTTGTTTATGGATGGGGTTGTTAGGGAGGTAAATGCAAGAGTTTTGGAAAGAGGGGCAAGTATGAAGTCTGTTGGGGTTGAGAGAGCTTGGGAAGTGAGTCAGTTGTTGTTCGCTGATGATACAGCGCTGGTGGCTGATTCATGTGAGAAACTGCAGAAGCTGGTGACTGAGTTTGGTAAAGTGTGTGGAAGAAGAAAGTTAAGAGTAAATGTGAATAAGAGCAAGGTTATTAGGTACAGTAGGGTTGAGGGTCAAGTCAATTGGGAGGTGAGTTTGAATGGAGAAAAACTGGAGGAAGTGAAGTGTTTTAGATATCTGGGAGTGGATCTGGCAGCGGATGGAATCATGGAAGCGGAAGTGGATCATAGGGTGGGGGAGGGGGCGAAAATTCTGGGGGCCTTGAAGAATGTGTGGAAGTCGAGAACATTATCTCGGAAAGCAAAAATGGGTATGTTTGAAGGAATAGTGGTTCCAACAATGTTGTATGGTTGCGAGGCGTGGGCTATGGATAGAGTTGTGTGCAGGAGGATGGATGTGCTGGAAATGAGATGTTTGAGGACAATGTGTGGTGTGAGGTGGTTTGATCGAGTGAGTAACGTAAGGGTAAGAGAGATGTGTGGAAATAAAAAGAGCGTGGTTGAGAGAGCAGAAGAGGGTGTTTTGAAGTGGTTTGGGCACATGGAGAGGATGAGTGAGGAAAGATTGACCAAGAGGATATATGTGTCGGAGGTGGAGGGAGCAAGGAGAAGAGGGAGACCAAATTGGAGGTGGAAAGATGGAGTGAAAAAGATTTTGTGTGATCGGGGCCTGAACATGCAGGAGGGTGAAAGGAGGGCAAGGAATAGAGTGAATTGGAGCGATGTGGTATACCGGGGTTGACGTGCTGTCAGTGGATTGAATCAAGGCATGTGAAGCGTCTGGGGTAAACCATGGAAAGCTGTGTAGGTATGTATATTTGCGTGTGTGGACGTATGTATATACATGTGTATGGGGGGGGGGGGGTGGGGCCATTTCTTCCGTCTGTTTCCTTGCGCTACCTCGCAAACGCGGGAGACAGCGACAAAGTATATAAAAAAAAAAAAAGATATATATATATATATATATATATATATATATATATATATATATATATATATATATATATATATATATATATATATCCCTGGGGATAGGGGAGAAAGAATACTTCCCACGTATTCCCTGCGTGTCGTAGAAGGCGACTAAAAGGGGAGGGTGCGGGGGGCTGGAAATCCTCCCCTCTCGTTTTTTTTTTATTTTCCAAAAGAAGGAACAGAGAACGAGGCCAGGTGAGGATATTCCCTCAGAGGCCCAGTCCTCTGTTCTTAACGCTACCTTGCTAACGCGGGAAATGGCGAATAGTATGAAAGATATATATATATATATATAATATATATTTTTTTTTTTTTTCATACCATTCACCATTTCCTGCATTAGCAAGGTAGCGTTAAGAACAGAGGACTGGGCCGTAGAGGGAATATCCTCATATATACATATATACATATATTCATTATGATTAATCGCTGTCTCCCGCATCAGCGAGGTAGCACCAGGAATCAGACGAAGAATGGCTCATCCACTCACATACACACATATACACATAAATGCCCACACATGCACATATACGTATACATATCAACATAACACATACATATATACATATATTTGCTTGCCTTCATCCATCCCTGGCACTACCCCACCCCACAGGAAACAGCATCACTACCCCCTGCTTCAGCAAGGTAGCACCAGGAAAACAAAAAAAAAAAGGCCACATTCATTCACACTCAGTCTCCAGCTGTCACATGTAATGCACCAAAACCACAGCTCCCCATCCACATCCAGACCCCACAGACCTTTCCGTGGCTTACCCCAGACGCTTCACATGCCCTGGTTCAGTCCACTGACAGCACGTCGACCCCGGTATACCACATCATTCCAATTCATTCCTTTCCTTGCATGCCTCTCACCCTTCTGTATGTTCAGGCCCTGATCGCTCAAAATCTGAATAATCATTATGTATAATCATAGCAACACTCAAAGTCTACTTAAGGAACAAAGTTAACAAACCTTATTTTTATTATTTTGACACAAGACTGAAATACTGGCCACAGCCACTATACTTTGAACAAACAAATCCCTCTGATATCAAAATTGTGGAGCAATACACACTTCTCCACTACCACACTATGGACTCAAAATGACATCTGACAAATCTGAGAGCCACACGTCTCTAGACATCAAACTCTGGACACATAATTGCTTTTGACAATAGACTGTGAACCTATTCCCATGTGAAACATCACATTGTGAATGCATACAATGAAAATTGACATATTACAGAAGCCTCAAGTCTTGTGACATCAGATACTGGACATATAATGGCACCTGAGATAAGACTGTGAAGCCATATAAAAGTCTGAGAATAAATTTTCTGGCCCTGAACAGTATGGAGACATACCAACCAACAGACTACTGAAAAACTGTTCTCTGTATGCAGACAGAGGAGACATACACTGGCCCTTGAAAACACTGTGTATGTATATATATCGGTGACAAATATGAGATTAAGGCAGACAATGGCTTCTTACATTAAACTCAGAGAAATTTACTTATGTGTTTGTCTGCATTAAGTGGCCTGCTTTAGGCACAGGAATGCTTTGAGGAAACAAAGCTGAGGGAGATTATTTTTCATAAACATACAACTTGCTTTTTGACATGGAAGAAAATTTCAGAAACTTACTACATAAGCAGGGTTTTGTAAGGAGTGTAGAACACCTGAAATGTTGGTTCATCTTGGTGCACATAGTGTATATGTATATATCTCTTCTTAAACCAGGTATTCTCAATCATCAGTCTTTTTTCAGCTTACAAATCGAATGCTCTTCACTATTTCCATTTACAACACTGAACACCCCATGTACACCAATTATATCCTCAACTACCACATTACTCATTTTCATGTTTAAATCACCCATCACTGATACCTAGTCTTTTGCACCAAAACTACTGGCAATCTCACTCGGCTGCTCTCAAAACATCAGCAATAATCACCCATCTCACTCCATTCTTTTTCAGTTTTACCCACATCGACCTGGAATTTACTTCCTTACACTATATCACACACTCCTACAGCTCCTGATTTACTTCCTTACGCTCTATCACACACTCCTACAGCTCCTGTATTTATTGAGAGGGTGAAGGTATGTACAGAGCATTAGATATCCTTGACTGCTGAGAATTTCCTTCCCTTTCTTATCAGGGGAGCAGTTTTATCAGCACTGTGTCGGGGAAGAGCAGTGTGGTTTTAGAAGTGGTAGAGGATGTGTGAATCAGGTGTTTACTTTGAAGAATACATGTGAGAAATACTTAGTTGGATTTGCATGTAGCATTTATGGACCTGGAGAAGGCATATGGTAGGGTTGATAGAGATGCTTTGTGGAAGGTTTTTAGAATATATGGTGTTGGAGGTAAGCTGTAAGAATCAGTGAGAGGTTAGGGTGTAAGGCATGTGTACAAGTAGGAAGAGAGGAGAGTCATTGGTTCCCAGAGAAGGTTGATCTGTGGCATGGGTGTGTGATGTCCCTCTGATTGTCCAATTTGTTTATATGGATAGGGTGGTTAGGGAGGTAAATGCAAGAGTTAGGGATGAGAGAGACTGTAAAGTGAGTCAAAATTTGTTTGCCAATAATACAGAACTGGTAGCGATTCATGTGAGAAACTGCGGAAGTTGGTGACTGTTTTGGAAAAGTGCGTGAAAAGAGAAAGTTGAGAGTGGATGTGAAGAGCAAGGTTATTAGGTTCAGCAGGGTTGAGAGATAAGATAGTTGGGATGTAAGTTTGAATAGAGATAAATTGGAGGAAGTGATGTGTTGTAGATATCTAAGAGTGTACTAGGCAGCGAATGGAACCATGGAAGTGGAAGTGAATCATAGGGTGGGGAGGGGGCGAAGGTCCTGATAGCAGTGAAGAATATCTGGAAAGAGAAAACTTAATCTCAGAGAGCAAAAATGTTTATGTTTAAAGGAATAGTGGTCCCAACAATATTATATGGTTGCAAGATATGGGCTATAGATAGGGTTGTACAGAGGAGGTTTGATATGTTGGAAAAATATTTGAGGACATTACATGGTCTGAGGTGGTTTGATCGAGTAAGTAATGAAAGGGTAAGAGAGAGGTGTGGTAATAAAAAGAGTTTGGTTTGGAGAAAATAAGAGAATGAGTGAGGAAATTTTGACAAAGAGGATATATGTGTCAGAGGTGGAAGGAACAAGAAGCAGGAGACCAAATTGGAGGTGGAAGAATGGAGTGAAAAAGATGCTGAGCGACTGGGTCCTGAACGTACAGGAGGATGAAAAGCAT
This sequence comes from Panulirus ornatus, assembly GCF_036320965.1. NCBI lineage: Eukaryota > Metazoa > Arthropoda > Malacostraca > Decapoda > Palinuridae > Panulirus > Panulirus ornatus. Next base: position 12,146,662 of record NC_092267.1, on the reverse strand, counting down.
GTATGGTATAGGGTGAATTGGAAAAATGTGGTATACTGGGGTTGATGTGCCATCAATGGACTGAACCATGTTGTGTGATATGTTTGGGGTAAATCATTGAAATGTCTTTGGAGTCTAGGTGTGGATAGGAACCTTTGGTTTTGTTGCATTTAACATGACAGCTAGAGAATCACTGTGAGTGGATGGGGCCATTTTTTGTCTTGTCTCCTGTTGCTACCTTGCTGGGCAGGGTGGCATTAGGAATGGACAAAGTTGAGCAAGTATGAATATGTACATGTGAAATATATATGTATATATATGTGTATAAGTGTGTATGTATATAAATGTGTCTTTCTTTGGTTCCTGGCACTACCTTGCTAATGTGGGAAATGGCTGGAAATCCTCCCTCCCGTTATTACTTTTCCAAAAGGAGGAACAGAGAAGGGGTCCAAGTGAGGATATTCCCTCTAAGGCTCAGTCCTCTGTTCATTACACTACCTCGCTAATGTAGGAAATGTATAATGTATGAAAATATTTTGATATGTATTATACTTAACCGCTGTTTCCGGTGTCAGTGAGGTAGTGCAAGAAGACAGACAAAAAATGGCCCAACCACACACACACACACACACACACACACACACACACACACACACACACATATATAGATATTATTTTTTTTCATTTTGCTTTGTCGCTGTCTCCCGCGTTTGTGAGGCAGCGCAAGGAAACAGACGAAAGAAATGGCCCAACCCACCCCCATACACAATGTATACACACACACGTCCACACACGCAAATATACATACCTATACATCTCAATGTACACATATATATACATACACAGACACATACATGTATACCCATGCACACAATTCACACTGTCTGCCCCCATTCACTCCCATCGCCACCTCGCCACACATGGAATACCTTCCCCCTCCCCCCTCATGTGTGCGAGGTAGCTCTAGGAAAAGACAACAAAGGCCCCATTCATTCACACTCAGTCTGTAGCTGCCACGCAATAATGCCCGAAACCACAGCTCCCTTTCTACATCCAGGCCCCACACAACTTTCTATGGTTTACCCCAGACACTTCACATGCCTTGATTCAATCCACTGACAGCACGTCAACCCCGGTATACCACATCGATCCAATTCACTCTATTCCTTGCCCTCCTTTCACCCTCCTGCATGTTCAGGCCCCGATCACACAAAATCTTTTTCACTCCATCTTTCCACCTCCAATTTGGTCTCCCACTTCTCCTCGTTCCCTCCACCTCCGACACATATATCCTCTTGGTCAATCTTTCCTCACTCCTTCCCTCCATGTGCCCAAACCATTTCAAAACACCCTCTTCTGCTCTCTCAACCACGCTCTTTTTATTTCCACACATCTTTCTTACCCTTACATTACTTACTCGATCAAACCACCTCACACCGCACATTGTCCTCAAACATCTCATTTCCAGCACATCCACCCTCCAGCGCACAACTCTATCCTCTATCTATAGCCCACGCCTCGCAACCATACAACATTGTTGGAACCACTATTCCTTCAAGCATACCCATTTTTGCTTTCTGAGATAATGTTCTCGACTTCCACACATTCTTCAAGGCTCCGAGGATTTTTGCCCCCTCCCCCACCCTATGATTCACTTCCGCTTCCATGGTTCCATCCGCTGCCAGATCCACTCCCAGATATCTAAAACACTTTACTTCCTCCAGTTTTTCTCCATTCAAACTTACCTCCCAATTGACTTGACCCTCAACCCTACTGTACCTAATAACCTTGCTCTTATTCACATTTACTCTTAACTTTCTTCTTTCACACACTTTACCAAACTCAGTCACCAGCTTCTGCAGTTTCTCACATGAATCAGCCACCAGCGCTGTATCATCAGCGAACAACAACTGACTCACTTCCCAAGCTCTCTCATCCCCAACAGACTTCATACTTGCCCCTCTTTCCAAAACTCTTGCATTCACCTTCCTAACAACCCCATCCATAAACAAATTAAACAACCATGGAGACATCACACACCCCTGCCGCGAACCTACATTCACTGAGAACCAATCACTTTCCTCTCTTTCTACACATACACATGCCTTACATCCTCGATAAAAACTTTTCTCTGCTTCTGACAACTTGCCTCCCACACCATATATTGTTAAAACCTTCCACAGAGCATCTCTATCAACTCTATCATATGCCTTCTCCAGATCCGTAAATTACATACAAATCCATTTGCTTTTCTAAGTATTTCTCACATACATTCTTCAAAGCAAACACCTGATCCACACATCCTCTACCACTTCTGAAACCACACTGCTCTCCCCAATCTGATGCTCTGTACATGCCTTCACCCTCTCAATCAATACCCTCCCATATAATTTACCAGGAATACTCAACAAACTTATAAATATATATATATTTATTTATTTTATTAAGCAAAATAATAATGATAATTATCCCTGGGGATAGGGGATTAAGAATACTTCCCACGTATTCCCTGCGTGTCGTAGAAGGCGACTAAAAGGGGAGGGAGCGGGGGGCTGGAAATCCTCCCCTCTCGTTTTTTTTTTTTAATTTTCCAAAAGAAGGAACAGAGGGGGCCAGGTAAGGATATTCCAAAAAAGGCCCAGTCCTCTGTTCTTAACGCTACCTCGCTAACGCGGGAAATGGCAAATAGTTTAAAAGAAAGAAAAGAATAATAATAATAATATTTATTCATTTATTATTTTGCTTTGTCGCTGTCTCCCACGTTAGCGAGGTAGCGCAAGGAAACAGACGAAAGAATGGCCCCATCCACTCACATACACATGTAAATACATACACGTCCACACACAGCATGTATACATACCTATACATCTCAATGTATACATATATATACACACACAGGCATACATATATACCCATGTACATAATTCATACTGTCTGCCTTTATTCATTCCCATCGCCACTCTGCCACACATGGAATAACAGCACCCTCCCCCCTTATGTGTGCGAGGTAGCGCTAGGAAAAGACAACAAAGGCCCTATTCGTTCACACTGTCTCTAGCTGTCATGTAATAATGCACCAAAACCACAGCTCCCTTTCCACATCCATGCCCCACAGAACTTTCCATGGTTTACCCCAGATGCTTCACATGCCCTGGATCAATCCATTGACATCACGTTGACCCCGGTATACCACATCGTTCCAGTTCACTCTATTCCTTGCACGCCTTTCACCCTCCTGCGTGTTTAGGCCACGATCACGCAAAATCTTTTTCACTCCATCTTTCCACCTCCAATTTGGTCTCCCACTTCTCCTCGTTCCCTTCACCTCTGACATATACATCCTCTTGATCAATCTTTCCTCTCTCATTCTCTCCATGTGACCAAACCATTTCAAAACGCCCTCTTCTGCTCTCTCAACCACACTCTTTTTATTACCACACATCTCTCTTACCCTATTATTACTTACTCGATCAAACCACCTCACACCACATATTGTCCTCAAACATCTCATTTCCAGAACATTCAGCCTCCTGCTTACAACTCTATCCAGAGCCCATGCGTCGGAACCATATAACATTGTTGGAACCCCTATTCCTTCAAACATACCCATTTTTGCTTTTTGAGATAATGTTTTCGACTTCCACACATTCTTCAAGGCTCCCAGAACTTTTGCCCCCTCCCCCACCCTATGATTCACTTCCACTTCCATGGTTCCATCTGCTGCCAAATCCACTCCCAGATATCTAAAACACTTTACTTCCTCCAGCTTTTCTCCATTCAATCTTACCTCCCAATTGACTTGTCCCTCAACCCTACTGTACCTAATAACCTTGCTCTTATTCACATTTACTCTTAACTTTCTTCTTTCACACACTTTACCAAACTCAGTCACCAGCTTCTGTAGTTTCTCACATGAATCAGCCACCAGCGCTGTATCATCAGCAAACAACAACTGACTCACTTTCCAAGCTCTCTCATCCCCAACAGACTGCATACTTGCCCCTCTTTCTAAAACTCTTTCATTCACCTCCCTAACAACCCCATCCATAAACAAATTAAACAACCATGGAGACATCACACACCCCTGCAGCAAACCTACATTCTTTGCGAACCAGTCACTTTCCTCTCTTCCTACACGTACACATGCCTTACATCCTCAATAAAAGCTTTTCACTGTTTTTAACAACTTGCCTCCCACACCATATATTCTTAATACCTTCCATAGAGCATCTCTATCAACTCTATCATATGCCTTCTCCAGATCCATAAATGCTACATACAAATCCATTTGCTTTTCTAAGTATTTCTTACATACATTCTTCAAAGCAAACACCTGATCCACACATCCTCTACCACTTCTGAAATTACACTGCTCTGATGCTCTGTACATGCCTTCTCCCTCTCAATCAATACCCTCCCATATAATTTCCCAGGAATACTCAACGAACTTATACCTCTGTAATTTGAGCATTCACTTTTATCCCCTTTGCCTTTGTACAATGGCACTATGCAAGCATTCTACCAATCCTCAGGCACCTCACCATGAGACATACATACATTAAATAACCTTACCAACCAGTCAACAATACAGTTACCCCCTTTTTTAATAAATTCTACTCCTATACCATCCAAACCCGCTGCCTTGCCGGCTCTCATCTTCCGCAAAGCTTTTACTACCTCTTCTCTGTTTACCAAATCATTTTCCCTAACCCTCTCACTTTGCACACCACCTCGACCAAAACACCCTATATCTGCTCTGCGCACTCTATCATCAAACACATTCAACAAACCTTCAAAATACTCACTTCATCTCCTCACATCACCATTACTTGTTGTCACCTCCTCATTATCCCCCTTCACTGAAGTTCCCATTTGTACCCTTGTCTTATGCACTTAGTTTACCTCCTTCCAAAGCATCTTTTTATTCTCCCTAAAATTTAATGATACTCTCTCACCCCAACTCTCATTTGCCCTCTTTTTCACCTCTTGCACCTTTCTCTTGACCTCCTGCCTCTTTCTTTTATACATCTCCCTCTCAATTGCATTATTTCCCTGCAAAAATCATCCAAATGCCTCTCTTCTGTTTCACTAATAATCTTACTTCTTCATCCCACCACTCACTACCCTTTCTAATCAACCCACCTCCCACGCTTCTCATGCCACAAGCATCTTTTGCGCAACCCATCACTGCTTCCCTAAATACATCCCATTCCTCCCCCTCTCCCTTTACATTCTTAGTTTTCTCATTTTTCCATTCTGTTCTCAGTCTCACCTGGTACTTTTTCACACAAGTCTCCTTCCCAAGCTCACTTACTCTCACCACTCTTTTCACCCCAACATTCTCTCTTCTCTTCTGAAAACCTCTACAAGTCTTCACCTTCACCTCCACAAGATAATGATCAGCCATCCCTCCAGTTGCGCCTCTCAGCACATTAATATCCAAAAGTCTCTCTTTCACGCGCCTATCAATTAACACGTAATCCAATAATGCTCTCTAGCCATCTCTCGTACTTACATACGTATACTTATGTATAACTCATGTTTTTAAACCAGGTATTCCCGATCAACAGTTCTTTTTCAGCACATAAATCTACAAGCTCTTCACTATTTCCATTTACAACACTGAACACCCCATGTATGCCGATTATTCCCTCAACTGCCACATTACTCACCTTTGCATTCAAATCACCCATCACTATAATGCAGTCTCTTGCATGAAAACTACTAATACACTCATTCAGCTGCTCCCAAAACACTTGCCTCTCATGATCTTTCTTCTCATGCCTAGGTGCATGTGCACCAGTAGGCACCCATCTCTCTCTATTAACTTTCAATTTTACCCATATCAATCTAGAGTTTACTTTCTTACACTCTATGACATACTCCCACCACTCCTGTTTCAGGAGTACTGCTACTCCTTCCCTTGCTCTTGTCCTCTCACTAACCCATGACTTTACTCCTAAGACATTCCCAAACCACTCTTCCCCTTTACCCTTGAGCTTTGTTTCACTCAGAGCCGAAACATACAGGTTCCTTTCCTCAAACATACTACCTATCTCTCCTTTTTTCTCGTCTTAGTTACATCCACACAAATTTAGACACCCCAATCTGAGCCTTCGAGGAGGATGAGCTTTCCCTGTGTGACTCCTCCTCCTTTTCTTTCATACTATTCGCCATTTCCCGCGTTAGTGAGGTAGCGTTAAGAACAGAGGACTGGGCTTTTGAGGGAATATCCTCACCTGGCCCCCTTCTCTGCTCCTTCTTTTGGAAAATTAAAAAGAAAACGAGAGGGGAGGACTTCCAGCCACCCGCCCCCTCCCCTTTTAGTCGCCTTCTACGACACGCAAGGAATACGTGGGAAGTATTCTTTCTCCTCATCCCCTTTCTAAAAGGGGAAACAGAAGAAGGAGTCCCGAGAGGAGTGCTCATCCTCCTCGAAGGCTCAGATTGGGGTGTCTAAATGTGTGTGGATGTAACCAAGATGAGAAAAAAGGAGAGATAGGTATTATGTTTGAGGAAAGGAACCTGGATGTTTTGGCTCTGAGTGAAACGAAGCTAAAGGGTAAAGGGGAAGAGTGGTTTGGGAATGTCTTGGGAGTAAAGTCAGGGGTTAGTGAGAGGACAAGAGCAAGGGAAGGAGTAGCACTACTCCTGAATCAGGAGTTGTGGGAGTATGTGATAGAGTGTAAGAAAGTTAATTCTCAATTGATATGGGTAAAACTGAAAGTTGATGGAGAGAGATGGGTGATTATTGGTGCATATGCACCTGGGCATGAGAAGAAAGATCATGAGAGGCAAGTGTTTTGGGAACAGCTGAATGAGTGTGTTAGTGGTTTTGATGCACAAGACCGGGTTATAGTGATGGGTGATTTGAATGCAAAGGTGGGTAATGTGGCAGTTGAGGGAATAATTGGTATACATGGAGTGTTCAGTGTTGTAAATGGAAATGGTGAAGAGCTTGTAGATTTATGTGCTGAAAAAGGACTGGTGTTTGGGAATACCTGGTTTAAAAAGCGAGATATACATAAGTATACGTATGTAAGTAGGAGAGATGGCCAGAGAGCGTTATTGGATTACGTGTTAATTGATAGATGCACGAAAGAGAGACTTTTGGATGTTAATGTGCTGAGAGGTGCAACTGGAGGGATGTCTGATCATTATCTTGTGGAAGCGAAGGTGAAGATTTCTGGGGGTTTTCAGAAAAGAAGAGAGAATGTTGGGGTGAGGAGAGTGGTGAGAGTAAGTGAGCTTGGGAAGGAGACTTGTGTGAGGAAGTACCAGGAGAGACTGAGTACAGAATGGAAAAAGGTGAGAACAAAGGAGGTAAGGGGAGTGGGGGAGGAATGGGATGTATTTAGGGAAGCAGTGATGGGTTGCGCAAAAGATGCTTGTGGCATGAGAAGCGTGGGAGGTGGGTTGATTAGAAAAGGTAGTGAGTGGTGGGATGAAGAAGTAAGATTATTAGTGAAAGAGAAGAGAGAGGCATTTGAACGATTTTTGCAGGGAAAAAATGCAAATGAGTGGGAGAGGTATAAAAGAAAGAGGCAGGAGGTCAAGAGAAAGGTGCAAGAGGTGAAAAAGAGGGCAAATGAGAGTTGGGGTGAGAGAGTATCATTAAATTTCAGGGAGAATAAAAAGATGTTTTGGAAGGAGGTAAATAAAGTGCGCAAGACAAGGGTACAAATGGGAACTTCAGTGAAGGGGGCTAATGGGGAGGTGATAACAAGTAGTGGTGATGTGAGAAGGAGATGGAGTGAGTATTTTGAAGGTTTGTTGAATGTGTTTGATGATAGAGTGGCAGATATAGGGTGTTTTGGTCGAGGTGGTGTGTAAAGTGAGAGGGTTAGGGAAAATGATTTGGTAAACAGAGAAGAGGTAGTGAAAGCTTTACGGAAGATGAAAGCCGGCAAAGCAGCAGGTTTGGATGGTATTGCAGTGGAATCTATTAAAAAAGGGGGTGACTGTATTGTTGACTGGTTGGTAAGGTTATTTAATGTATGTATGATTCTTGGTGAGGTGCCTGAGGATTGGCGGAATGCTTGCATAGTGCCATTGTACAGAGGCAAAGGGGATAAGAGTGAGTGCTCAAATTACAGAGGTACAAGTTTGTTGAGTATTCCTGGTAAATTGTATGGGAGGGTATTGATTGAGAGGGTGAAGGCATGTACAGAGCATCAGATTGGGGAAGAGGAGTGTGGTTTCAGAAGTGGTAGAGGATGTGTGGATCAGGTGTTTGCTTTGAAGAATGTATGTGAGAAATACTTAGAAAAGCAAATGGATTTGTATGTAATTTATGGATCTGGAGAAGGCATATGATAGAGTTGATAGAGATGCTCTGTGGAAGGTTTTAACAATATATGGTGTGGGAGGCAAGTTGTTAGAAGCAGTGAAAAGTTTTTATCGAGGATGTAAGGCATGTGTACGTGTAGAAAGAGAGGAAAGTGATTGGTTCTCAGTGAATGTAGGTTTGCGGCAGGGGTGTGTGATGTCTCCATGGTTGTTTAATTTGTTTATGGATGGGGTTGTTAGGGAGGTGAATGCAAGAGTTTTTGAAAGAGGGGCAGGTATGAAGTCTGTTGGGGATGAGAGAGCTTGGGAAGTGAGTCAGTTGTTGTTTGCTGATGATACAGCGCTGGTGGCTGATTCATATGAGAAACTGCAGAAGCTGGTGACTGAGTTTGGTAAAATGTGTGAAAGAAGAAAGTTAAGAGTAAATGTGAATAAGAGCAAGGTTATTAGGTACAGTAGGGTTGAGGGTCAAGTCAATTGGGAGGTAAGTTTGGATGGAGAAAAACTGGAGGAAGTAAAGTGTTTTAGATATCTGGGAGTGGATCTGGCAGAGGATGGAACCATGGAAGCGGAAGTGAATCATAGGGTGGGGGAGGGGGCAAAAATTCTGGGAGCCTTGAAGAATGTGTGGAAGTCGAGAACATTATCTCGGAAAGCATAAATGGGTATGTTTGAAGGAATAGTGGTTCCAACAATGTTGTATTGTTGCGAGGCATGGGCTATGGATAGAGTTGTGCGAAGGAGGATGGATGTGCTGGAAATGAGATGTTTGAGGACAATATGTGGTGTGAGGTGGTTTGATCGAGTAAGTAACGTAAGGGTAAGAGAGATGTGTGGAAATAAAAAGAGCGTGGTTGAGAGAGCAGAAGAGGGTGTTTTGAAATGGTTTGGGCACATGGAGAGAATGAGTGAGGAAAGATTGACCAAGAGGATATATGTGTCGGAGGTGGAGGGTACGAGGAGAAGTGGGAGACCAAATTGGAGGTGGAAAGATGGAGTGAAAAAGATTTTGTGTGATCAGGGCCTGAACATGCAGGAGGGTGAAAGGAGAGCAAGGAATAGAGTGAATTGGATCGATGTGGTATACCGGTGTTGACGTGCTGTCAATGGATTGAATCAGGGTATGTGAAGTGTCTGGAGTAAACCATGGAAAGCTGTGTAGGTATGTATATTTGCGTGTGTGGATGTATGTATATACATGTGTATGGGGGGTGGGTTGGGCCATTTCTTTCGTATGTTTCCTTGCATTACTTCGCAAACGCGGGAGACCGGCAAAAATTTTTTTTTCTTTTTTTTTTTTTTTTTTTTTTTTTTTTTTTTTTTTTACCTCGTCGCTGTCTCCCGCGTTTGCGAGGTAGCGCAAGGAAACAGACGAAAGAAATGGCCCAACCCCCCCCATACACATGTACATACACACGTCCACACACGCAAATATACATACCTACACAGCTTTCCATGGTTTACCCCGGACGCTTCACATGCCTTTTTTTTTTTTTTTTTTTTTTTTTTTTTTCCAAAAAGAAGGAACAGAGAATTGGGCCAGGTGAGGGTATTCCCTCAAAGGCCCAGTCCTCTGTTCTTAACGCTACCTCGCTAATGCGGGAAATGGCGAACAGTTTGAAAGAAAAAGATATATATATATATATATATATATATATATATATATATATATATATATATATATATATATATATATATATCCCTGGGGATAGGGGATGAAGAATACTTCCCACGTATTCCCTGCGTTTCGTAGAAGGCGACTAAAAGGGGAGGGAGCAGGAGGCTGGAAATCCTCCCCTCTCGTTTTTTTTTTCTTTTTTTTAATTTTCCAAAAGAAGGAACAGAGGGGGGCCAGGTGAGGATATTCCACAAAGGCCCAGTCCTCTGTTCTTAACGCTACCTCGCTAATGCGGGAAATGGCGGATAGTTTAAAAGAAAAAAGAAATAAAGATATATATATATATATATATATATATATATATATATATATATATATATATATATATATATATATATATATTATTTGCTTATTACTATTTTGCTTTGTCGCTGTCTCCCACGTTTGCGAGGTAGTGCAAAGAAACAGACGAAATAAATGGCCCAACCCACCCCCATACACAATGTATACACACACACCTCCACACACGCAAATATACATACCTATACACCTCAATGTACACATATATATACACACACAGACACATACATATATACCCATGCACACAATTCACACTGTCTGCCCCCATTCACTCCCATCGCCACCTCGCCACACATGGAATACCATCCCCCTCCCCCCTCATGTGTGCGAGGTAGCACTAGGAAAAGACAACAAAGGCCCCATTCGTTCACACTCAGAGTCTAGCTGCCACACAAACCACAGCTCCCTTTCCACATCCAGGCCCCACACAACTTTCCATGGTTTACCCCATACGCTTCACATGCCCTGATTCAATCCACTGACAGCACGTCAACCCCGGTATACCACATCGATCCAATTCATTCTATTCCTTGCTCTCCTTTCACCCTCCTGCATGTTCAGGCCCCGATCACACAAAATCTTTTTCACTCCATCTTTCCACCTCCAATTTGGTCTCCCACTTCTCCTCGTTCCCTCCACCTCCGACACATATATCCTCTTGGTCAATCTTTCCTCACTCATTCTCTCCATGTGCCCAAACCATTTCAAAACACCCTCTTCTGCTCTCTCAACCACGCTCTTTTTATTTCCACACATCTCTCTTACCCTTACATTACTTACTCGATCAAACCACCTCACACCACGCATTGTCCTCAAACATCTCATTTCGAGAACATCCAGCCTCCTGCGCACAACTCTATCCATAGCCCATGCCTCGCAACCATACAACATTGTTGGAACCACTATTCCTTCAAACATACCCATTTTTGCTTTCCGAGATAATGTTCTCAACTTCCACACATTCTTTAAGGCTCCCAGGATTTTCGCCCCCTCCCCCACCGTATGATTCACTTCCGCTTCCATGGTTCCATCTGCTGCCAGATCCACTCCCAGATATCTAAAACACTTTACCTCCTCCAGTTTTTCTCCATTCAAACTTACCTCCCAATTGACTTGACCCTCAACCCTACTGTACCTAATAACCTTGCTCTTATTCATATTTACTCTTAACTTTCTTCTTTCACACACTTTACCAAACTCAGTCACCAGCTTCTGCAGTTTCTCACATGAATCAGCCACCAGCGCTGTATCATCATACGTGTTAATTGACAGGCGCGCGTAGGAGAGACTTTTGGATGTTAATGTGCTGAGAGGTGCAACTGGAGGGATGTCTGATCATTTTCTTGTGGAGGCTAAGGTGAAGTTTTGTATGGTTTTCAGAAAAGAAGAGTGAATGTTGGGGTGAAGAGGTTGGTGAGAGTAAGTGAGCTTGGGAAGGAGGCTTGTGTGAGGAAGTACCAGGAGAGACTGAGTACAGAATGGAAAAAGGTGAGAATAATGGAAGTAAGGGGAATGGGGGAGGAATGGGATGTATTTAGGGAGAAGCGTGGGAGGTGGTTTGATTAGAAAGGGTAGTGAGTGGTGGGATGAAGAAGCAAGATTATTAGTGAAAGAGAAGAGAGAGGCATTTGGACGATTTTTGCAGGGAAAAAATGCAATTGAGTGGGAGATGTATAAAAGAAAGAGACAGGAGGTCAAGAGAAAGGTGCAAGAGGTGAAAAAGAGGGCAAATGAGAGTTGGGGTGAGAGAGTATCATTAAATTTTAGGGAGAATAAAAAGATGTTCTGGAATGAGGTAAATAAAGTGCGTAAGACAAGGGAGCAAATGGGAACTTCAGTGAAGGGTGCTAATGGGGAGGTGATAACAAGTAGTGGTGATGTGAGAAGGAGATGGAGTGAATATTTTGAAGGTTTGTTGAATGTGTTTGATGATAGAGTGGCAGATATAGGGTGTTTTGGTCGAGGTGGTGAGCAAAGTGAGAGGGTTAGGGAAAATGATTTGGTAAACAGAGAAGAGGTAGTAAAAGCTTTGTGGAAGATGAAAGCCGGCAAGGCAGCGGGTTTGGATGGTATTGCAGTGGAATCTATTAAAAAGGGGGTGACTGTATTGTTGACTGGTTGGTAAGGTTATTTAATGTATGTATGACTCATGGTGAGGTGCCTAAGGATTGGCGGAATGCATGCATAGTGCCATTGTACAAAGGCAAAGGGGATAAGAGTGAGTGCTTAAATTACAGAGGTATAAGGTTGTTGAGTATTCCTGGTAAATTATATGGGAGGGTATTGATTGAGAGGGTGAAGGCATGTACAGAGCATCAGATTGGGGAAGAGCAGTGTAGTTTCAGAAGTGGTAGAGGATGTGTGGATCAGGTGTTTGCTTTGAAGAATGTATGTGAGAAATACTTAGAAAAGCAAATGGATTTGTATGTAGCATTTATGGATCTGGAGAGGGCATATGATAGAGTTGATAGAGATGCTCTGTGGAAGGTATTGAGAATATATGGTGTGGGAGGCAAGTTGTTTGAAGCAGTGAAAAGTTTCTATCGAGGATGAAAGGCATGTGTATGTGTAGGAAGAGAGGAAAGTGATTGGTTCTCAGTGAATGTAGGTTTGTGGCAGGGGTGTGTGATGTCTCCATGGTTGTTTAATTTGTTTATGGATGGGGTTGTGCGGGAGGTGAATGCAAGAGTTTTGGAAAGAGGGGCAAGTATGAAGTCTGTTGTGGTTGAGAGAGCTTGGGAAGTGAGTCAGTTGTTGTTCGCTGATGATACAGTGCTGGTGGCTGATTCATGTGAGAAACTGCAGAAGCTGGTGACTGAGTTTGGTAAAGTGTGTGAAAGAAGAAAGTTAAGAGTAAATGTGAATAAGAGCAAGGTTATTAGGTACAGTAGGGTTGAGGGTCAAGTCAATTGGGAGGTAAGTTTGAATGGAGAAAAACTGGAGGAAGTAAAGTGTTTTAGGTATCTGGGAGTGGATCTGGCAGCGGATGGAACCATGGAAGCGGAAGTGAATCATAGGGTGGGGGAGGGGGCGAAAATCCTGGGAGCCTTGAAGGATGTGTGGAAGTCGAGAACATTATCTCGGAAAGCAAAAATGGGTATGTTTGAAGGAATAGTGGTTCCAACAATGTTGTATGGTTGCGAGGCGTGGGCTATGGATAGAGTTGTGCGCAGGAGGATGGATGTGCTGGAAATGAGATGTTTGAGGACAATGTGTGGTGTGAGGTGGTTTGATCGATTGAGTAACGTAAGGGTAAGAGAGATGTGTGGAAATAAAAAGAGCTTGGTTGAGAGAGCAGAAGAGGGTGTTTTGAAGTGGTTTGGGCACATGGAGAGAATGAGTGAGGAAAGATTGACCAAGAGGATATATGTGTCGGAGGTGGAGGGAATGAGGAGAAGAGGGAGACCAAATTGGAGGTGGAAAGATGGAGTGAAAAAGATTTTGTGTGATCGGGGCCTGAACATGCAGGAGGGTGAAAGGAGGGCAAGGAATAGAGTGAATTGGAGCGATGTGGTATACCGGGGTTGACGTGCTGTCAGTGGATTGAATCAAGGCATGTGAAGCATCTGGGGTAAACCATGGAAAGCTGTGTAGGTATGTATATTTGCTTGTGTGGACGTATGTATATACATGTGTATGGGGGGGGGGGGGGGTTTGGGCCATTTCTTTCATCTGTTTCCTTGCGCTACCTCGCAAACGCGGGAGACAGCGACAAAGTATAATGAAAAAATAAATATATATATATATATATATATATATATATATATATATATATATATATATATATATATATATATATATATATATACATGTGTGTGTGTGTGTACATAAATGCCCATACATGCACATATACATATGTATACATATGTATGTATATGTATGTATTAGGGCCTGAACATACAGGGGCGTGAAAGATGTTCAAGGAATAGAGAGAATTGTGGTATACCGTGGTCAATATGCTGTCATTGGATTGAACCAGGGCATGTGAAGTGTCTGGGGTAAACCTTGGAAAGTTTTGTGGGACCTTGATGTGGGAAGGTAGCTGTTGTTTTGGTGCATTACATGTGACAGCTAGAGACTGAGTGTGAATGAATGTGGCCTTTGTTGTCTTTTCCTAGTGCTACCTCGCATGCGCACGCGTGGGGGGGAGGGGGTGCCATTTCCTGTGTGGCGGGGATGCTATGAGAATGTGTGAAGGCAGCAAGTATGAATATGTACATGTGTATATATGTATATGTCTGTGTATGTATATGTTGAAATGTATAGGTATGTATATGTGCGTGTGTTGGCGTTTATATATATACATGTGTATGTGGGTAGGTTGGGCCACTCTTTCGTCCGTTTCTTTGCACTACCTCGCTAATGCGGGAGACAACGACTAAGTATAATACAAAATAATTTAATACATATCAACATATACATGCATTTACATGCACAGACACATGCATATATGCACATGTACTTGCTACTTGCTACCTTCATCCATTCCCATTGCTACCCCGCCACACACACACACACACACACACACACACACACACACACACACACACACACACACACATACACACACACACACTCACACACACACACACACACACACAGAGGTAGCACCAGGAAAAGAAAAAAAGAAGGCCACATTCACTCACACTCATTCTCTAGCTGCCATGTGTAATGCAACGAAACCACAGCTCCCTTTCCACATCCAGGCCCCATGGACCTTTCCATGGTTTACCCCAGACGCTTCACATGCCTTGGTTCAATCCACTGACAGTATGTTGACCCTGGTATACCACTGGTATACCACAGTGTTCCAATCCACGCCTCTCGCCCTCCTGTATGTTCATACCCCGATCACTCAAAATCTTTTTCACTCCATCCTTCCACTTCCAATTTGGTCTCCTGCTTCTTGCTCCCTTCACCTCTGACACATATATCCTCTTTGTCAATCTTTCCTCACTCATTCTCTCCATATGTCCAAACCACATCAACACACCCTTTTCTGCTCTCTCAATCACGCTCTTTTTATTTCTACCCTCTGCTGCTCTCTGAACCACACTCTTTATTTCTACACATCTCTCTTACCCTTTCATTTTTTACTCAATCAAACCACCTCACACCACATATAGTTTTCAGACATTTCATTCCCAACACATCCACCTTTCCCAGTACAACCCTATCTACAACCCATGCCTCTCAACCATATAACATTGTTAGAACTACTGTTCCTTCAAACATACCCAGGACCTTCATCCCCTCCCCCACCCTGCAACTCACTTCCGCTTCTATGTTTCCGTTCTCTGCTAAGTTCACTCCCAGATATCTAAAACACTTCACTTCCTCCAATTTTTCTCCATTCAAACTGACGTCCCAATTTATTCGTCCCTCAACCCTACTGAATCTAATAATCTTGCTATTATTCATTTGCTCTCTAAATTCTCCTTTCTCACACTTTTCCTGGGGACAGGCAAGAAAGAATACTTCCCACGTATTCCCTGTGAGTCATACAGGGCGACTAAATTCCTTCCTTCATGTTACTTTTCCAAAAGAAGAATTAAAGATACGGTCCAAGTGAGGATTTTTCCCACTGAGGCTTGGTCATCTGTTGTTGATGCTCCATCACTAATGTGGGAAATGGCAAATATGTGTGAAAAAATATACACATATTTGTGAAGGCTGGGAGCAGCTCTAAATGCATGTAGAATTGAATACAATAGCATATTTACATCTATTAATTTTCTTATGTTCTCTAATTTTCTCAGTATTTTTCTGCCATTTGGTTGGTGCTCAAACACCAGTTGTCTCACATTATCCATTTTATTCCTATCAAGCATATCCATTTTATTCCTATCAAGCATTTCCCTTTACAGAAGCATCATTAGGAATCTAGAAAAGAGAGGGAAAAAATGCATCACAAAACTTGAATGAAAATATAGAATTCAAACATTATTTATAAAACAAACCACTGTATATAGTACATAAAAAGTAAAGGGAAAAAACATTATTTATAAAACAAACCACTGTATATAGTACATAAAAAGTAAGGGAAAACACTACAACCAATACAAATTAACATTATCATGATGGGTAGTATGATCTACAATCTAATTACAAAATATGGATATAGAAATATAAATAAACTTGCAGAAGAGGAAACACAGAAGAATGATCTTACATGAAGTATGAATATAGACAGTCCATCACTAAATTCACTTAGTTAGGTCAAGCGTAACCATTACTGTCCAGGTTGGTGTTGAAGTCAGGGCAGGTTCGTTTAACTCTCTGTGACGTTCATAACCCAAACATTATTTATGAAAGAAACCACTGTATGTAGTACATAAGAAGTGAGGGAAAACACTACAAGCAATACACATTAACATAATCATGATGGGTAGTATGATCTACAATCTAATTACAAAATATGGATATAGAAATATAAATAAACTAACAGAAGAGGAAACGCAGAAGAATGATCTTACATGAAGTATGAATATAGACAGTCCATCACTAAATTCACTTAGTTAGGTCAAGCGTAACCATATTGTGCAGGTTTGGCGTTAAAGTCAGGTCAGGCTCATCTAACTCTCTCTGACGTTCATAACCCAGGACTGGGTTGGTCAGTGACACATTCCCCCTGTCCTGAAATGATTGACTTAGTAGCTTGTGGTGGGTCAATGTCACGTTCCCCCTTGTTCTAAAATGGTGTAAGGTCTGTGTCCTATTGGTGGGCCATCAAAGAGCTGTATGGCAGTGGTTATGTCTGTCTGGATGTTGGTGATTTAAACCAGGTATTCCCAATAACCAGTCCTTTTTCAGCACACAAATCCACAAGCTCTTTACCATTTCCATTTACAACACTGAACACCCCATTTACACCTCAATTGCCATAGTACTCACCTTTACTTTCAAATCACCCATCACTATACTATAACCCAGTCTCGTGCATCAAAGCTACTAACACACTCACTCAGCTGCTCCCAAAACACTTGCCTCCCATGATCTTTCTTCTCATGACCAGGTGCATAGGCACTAATAATCACCCATCTCTCTCCATCCACTTTCAGTTTTACCCATATCTATCTAGAATTTACTTTCTTACACTCTTATCACATACTCCCACAACTCCTGCTTCAGGAGTAGTGCTACTCCTTCCTTTGCTCTTGTCCTCTAACCAACCCCTGACTTTATTCCTAAGACATTCCCAAACCACTCTTCCCCTTTACCCTTGAGTTTCTTTTCCCTTAGAGCCAAAACATCCAGGTTCCTTTCCTCAAACATGCTACCTATATCTCCATTTTTCTCGTCTTGGTGTGAACAAACGTGGCCTTTGTTGTCTTTTCCTAGCGCTACCTCGTGCACACGCGGGGGGAGGGGGATGCCATTTCATGTGTGGCGTGATGGCAGCGGGAATGGATGAAGCCAGCATGTATGAATATGTATATATGTATATGTATGTACATGTTTGTATACGTTGAAATGTGCAGGTATGTATATGTGCGTGTGTGGGCGTTTATGTATATACCTGTGTATGTGGGTGGGTTGGGCCATTCTTTCATCTGTTCACTTGTGCTACCTCGCTAATGCAAGAGACAGCCACAAAGTATAATAGAATGTAAATAAGAATAGCGCTACCCTGTGTGGGTTGAGGGGGGATGCTATTTCATGTGTGGCGGGGTGGTGACGGGAATGGATGAAGGCAGCAATTATGAATATGTGCATGTGTGTATATGTATATGTCTGTGTATGTATATGTTTACGTTAAAATGTATAGGTATGTATATGTGCATGTGTGTGCTTTTATGTATATACATGTGTATGTGGGTGGGTTGGGCCATTCTTTCGTCTGTTTCCTTGCAATACCTCGCTAATGTGGGAGACAGTGACAAAGTATAATAAATATAAATGAAATATGTATATATATATGCTGAAATAGCACTTTAGTAGGAGTCCATACAATTTTATGTAACGTATGATTTTTTTATACATGTGGCACGACGTTTTGTGGTGACAATCCACCTAATTCATTAGGTGCCAGTACTTAAGAGTTATTTATATCCAATCATGACACTTGGTTCTCGCTGTCCAACATCAATCTTTTTAGGCCAAACACTGTCTGCTATGTCTGGTCGTAACCCTTGCAAGGGAGAGTTGAAATTCTTAGTATTAGCAATTCAGACAGATTCAGTGACATTACTTATGACGTGATCAGCAGAGGGGTATGAAATAATGGGGTTTTATGGGACTCTACCTGCTTAAGGTTATTCCATGAGTGAAAATTCATCTTTATTGAGGCTAAATCATGAGGAACAAAGTCTCATCAAAGGACTTCTCACTTGGAAGAAGTCTTTGTTTCCCAGCTACTGGAAGTAGTGCAGCCTTGGGCTGCAGGAGCCTTTAGAAAGGTCCTGGGTAACACCAAGACTCATAGAAATTGATCCTTGGGTAATTAGAATTATTTATATATATATATATATATATATATATATATATATATATATATATATATATATATATATATATATATATATATATATATGCATATCATTGATTTTTTTGTTAATTTATATTATATATTGTGTAGCATGTGATAACAGCTATTGCCTGCTTTATACCCAGCTATTAAATAATTATTAACTTATTTTTCAATTTACCTTCTATTTCATTAAATCTTGTGTAGGCCTAATTATTTTTAACTATCTTATTTTGCTTCCAGTATTAGCTTGTATGCAGTGATTAAACCACCAGCCCCAAACCTCCTCCATTTTATTATAATTTGACAAATTCAGTAGTGGAGTATTTTGATTACATCTTCAAGTTATTAGTTTTACTATCCTAAAAGGAAATGAAAATGCGCATCAGTTACCACACATATCATATTCAGAAGTTCATTGCTGCATGTTCTTGGTGAACTGGGTGATTCATTAATTTTTTTTGTTAAGTAAAATGCTTTGCTTAAGTACATTCTTGTTTATCTTGAATATTTTGGAATTATATTGTGTTCGATAATCAGGATAAATGAAGTCAAAGATTTATTTTCCTTCTTTAAATCATATACCAAATAAGATATTTGTAATAAAGAATAAGCATCTGATCAAGAAAGGTGCTGGTATTAGGAATTTTTTTATGACTCCACAACTGAACGTGTGTAGCCCGACTTGGTAGTGTAGCCTTGCTTGTAGACTGAGTTGGATGCCATGTATTGTAGATGGGAAGTAGCGGCAGCAACTACGGCAACTCCCAATTGGCCAAACAACTGCTGAATCCTCCGCGCAGCACGGCCCCAATTTTTCAAGTACGTTTTTTTTTTTATTTTATTTATTTGAGTGTTATTCTTTTTAGTGCATTAAGGTTGTAATCTTTGTTAATTAATTTGCACATTACCATTTTCCAAAGCTGAACATATTTGTCGTGAAGGTAGATTCATAAGCGCAGTTTTTTTTCAGCTCTTGCATATTGCTTTGAAGAACTTGTTAATCTTCAGGTTCCTCATAACACTGGTGTTTTTAAGCTTTTTTTTGTTGGTTCTTGATTAATTAGATAGAGCATACAACAGCACATGTACTGCTGTTGTATGTAGGCATTATGACTTTTAGGCAGAAGCAAGTTGATGCAGTGCTTGAAAATAATTTTGTTGCAATTATGGTCAAAAGCCTTTAGTACTTTAGATTATTCTTGATGTAAAGTACATAGGGCTTTAGTTGCCCAGTGAGTTGCTGCTTGAGAGAATGAGAATGGGTCTTTTTACATTGTTGATCTGTAGCTATTGTAAATATATAGTATGCCCTCGTTGGGTTGGTTTTCAATACATTGCTTTAAAATTTCTGTTAATCCTAATGTCCAACTGTTTGAAACTTTTCTGTTGAAATTATATTTTTTTCATACATTTCATACATATTCGCCTCAAGAACAGAGGATGGAACCTTAAAAAGGAAAATCCTCACTTGGCCCCTTCTATGTTCCTTTTTTTGGAAAAGTAAAAAGTGGAGGGGAGGATTTCTAGACCCCCCCTCTCTCTTGCCCCTTTTATCTGCATTCTTTGACGTGCAGGGAATGTATGGGAAGTATTCTTCCTCCCATCCTCAGGGATAAAAATTATATTTTATTTTGTTATTATGCATAATTGCTGTTTCCAATGTCAGTGAGGTAGCACCAGGAAACAGACAATGAATGGCCCTTCCACTCATATACACATATATATATATACATAAATGTCCACATACACATATAAACATACATATACAAATCAATGGGGAGGTGATAACAAGTAGTGGTGATGTGAGAAGGAGATGGAGTGAGTATTTTGAAGGTTTGTTGAATGTGTTTGATGACAGAGTGGCAGATATAGGGTGTTTTGGTCGAGGTGGTGTGCAAAGTGCGAGGGTTAGGGAAAATGAGTTGGTAAACAGAGAAGAGGTAGTAAAAGCTTTGCGGAAGATGAAAGCCGGCAAGGCAGCAGGTTTGGATGGTATTGCAGTGGAATTTATTAAAAAAGGGGGTGACTGTATTGTTGACTGGTTGGTAAGGTTATTTAATGTATGTATGACTCATGGTGAGGTGCCTGAGGATTGGCAGAATGCGTGCATAGTGCCATTGTACAAAGGCAAAGGGGATAAGAGTGAGTGCTCAAATTACAGAGGTATAAGTTTGTTGAGTATTCCTGGCAAATTATATGGGAGGGTATTGATTGAGAGGGTGAAGGCATGTACAGAGCATCAGATTGGGGAAGAGCAGTGTAGTTTCAGAAGTGGTAGAGGATGTGTGGATCAGGTGTTTGCTTTGAAGAATGTATGTGAGAAATACTTAGAAAAGCAAATGGATTTGTATGTAGCATTTATGGATCTGGAGAAGGCATATGACAGAGTTGATAGAGATGCTCTGTGGAAGGTATTAAGAATATATGGTGTGGGAGGCAAGTTGTTAGAAGCAGTGAAAAGTTTTTATCGAGGATGTAAGGCATGTGTACGTGTAGGAAGAGAGGAAAGTGATTGGTTCTCGGTGAATGTAGGTTTGCGGCAGGGGTGTGTGATGTCTCCATGGTTGTTTAATTTGTTTATGGATGGGGTTGTTAGGGAGGTAAATGCAAGAGTTTTGGAAAGAGGGGCAAGTATGAAGTCTGTTGGGGATGAGAGAGCTTGGGAAGTGAGTCAGTTGTTGTTCGCTGATGATACAGCACTGGTGGCTGATTCATGTGAGAAACTGCAGAAGCTGGTGACTGAGTTTGGTAAAGTGTGTGAAAGAAGAAAGTTAAGAGTAAATGTGAATAAGAGCAAGGTTATTAGGTACAGTAGGGTTGAGGGTCAATTCAATTGGGAGGTGAGTTTCAATGGAGAAAAACTGGAGGAAGTGAAGTGTTTTAGATATCTGGGAGTGGATCTGGCAGCGAATGGAACCATGGAAGTGGAAGTGAATCATAGGGTGGGGGAGGGGGCGAAAATTCTGGGAGCCTTGAAGAATGTGTGGAAGTCGAGAACATTATCTCGGAAAGCAAAAATGGGTATGTTTGAAGGAATAGTGGTTCCAAAAATGTTGTATGGTTGCGAGGCGTGGACTGTGGATAGAGTTGTGCGCAGGAGGATGGATGTGCTGGAAATGAGATGTTTGAGGACAATGTGTGGTGTGAGGTGGTTTGATCGAGTAAGTAACGTAAGGGTAAGAGAGATGTGTGGAAATAAAAAGAGCGTGGTTGAGAGAGCAGAAGAGGGTGTTTTGAAATGGTTTGGTCACATGGAGAGAATGAGTGAGGAAAGATTGACCAAGAGGATATATGTGTTGGAGGTGGAGGGAACGAGGAGAAGAGGGAGACCAAATTGGAGGTGGAAAGATGGAGTGAAAAGGATTTTGTGTGATTGGGGCCTGAACATGCAGGAGGGTGAAAGGAGGGCAAAGAATAGAGTGAATTGGAGCGATGTGGTATACCGGGGTTGACGTGCTGTCAGTGGATTGAATCAAGGCATGTGTATGGGGGTGGGTTGGGCCATTTCTTTCGTCTGTTTCCTTGCGCTACCTCGCAAACGCGGGAGACAGCGACAAAGCAAAAGAAAAAAAAAAAATACAAATCAACATATACATACATGTATGCAGATATTACATACATATATATGTACATATTCGTACTTGCTTGCCTTCATCCATTCCTGTCACTACCCCTCCTAGCAGGAAAACAGCATCGCTATCCCTGCTTCAGTGAGGTAGCGCCAGGAATATAGACAAAAAGGCCACATTCGTTCACACTTAGTCTCTAGCTGTCATGTAATGCACTGAAACCACAGCTCCCTATCCACATCCAGGCTCCACAGACCTTTCCATGGTTTACCCCAAACGATTCACATACCCTGGTTCAGTCCATTGACAGCACTTTGACAACGGTATACCACATCATTTCCTTGCACGCCTCTCACCCTCTTGTAGTTTCAGGACCTGATTACTCAAAATCTTTTTCACTCCATCCTTCCACCTCTAATTTGATCTCCTGCTTCTCTTTGTTCCCTCCACCTCTGACACATATATCCTCTTTGTCAATCTTTCTTAACTAATTCTCTCCATATGTCCAAACCATTTCAACTCACCCTCTTCTGCTCTCTCAACCATGCTCTTGTCATTTCCACACATCTTACTTACCCTTACAATACTTACTTGATTAAACCATTTCACACCACATATTGTTCTCAAGCATTTAATTTCCAACACATCCACCTTACTCCATACAACCCTATCTATAGCCCATGCCTGGCAACCATATAACATTATTGGAACTACTATTCTTTCAAACATACCCATTTTTGCTCCCAGAGATATCGTTCTCTCCTTGCACACATTCTTCATTGCTCCCAGAACCATTTTTTGTCTGTTTCTTGGCACTTCCTCACTGATGCGGGAAACAGTAATTAAGTACAGTAAATAGGTAAATATAAATAGGGGATAGGGAAGAAAGAATGCTTCCCACGTATTCCCTGCTTGTTGTAGAAGATGACTAAAAGGGGAGGGATTGGGGGCTGGAAATCCTCCCCTCTTGTTTTTAATTTTCCACAAGAAGGAACAGAGAAGGGGGCCAAGTGAGGATATTCCCTCTAAAGTTCAGTCCTCTGTCCTTAATGCTTCCTTGCTAATGCAGGAAATGACGAATACATGTGAAGTGGTAGAGGATGTGTGGATCAGGTGTTTGCTTTAAAGAATGTATGTGAGAAATACTTAGAAAAGCAAATGGATTTGTATGTAGCATTTATGGATCTGGAGAAGGCATATGATAGAGTTGATAGAGATGCTCTGTGGAAGGTATTAAGAATATATGGTGTGGGAGGCAAGTTGTTAGAAGCAGTGAAAAGTTTTTATCGAGGATGTAAGGCATGTGTACGTGTAGGAAGAGAGGAAAGTGATTGGTTCTCAGTGAATGTAAGTTTGCGGCAGGGGTGTGTGATGTCTCCATGGTTGTTTAATTTGTTTATGGATGGGGTTGTTAGGGAGGTGAATGCAAGAGTTTTGGAAAGAGGGGCAAGTATGAAGTCTGTTGTGGATGAGAGAGCTTGGGAAGTGAGTCAGTTGTTGTTCGCTGATGATACAGCGCTGGTGGCTGATTCATGTGAGAAACCGCAGAAGCTGGTGACTGAGTTTGGTAAAGTGTGTGAAAGAAGAAAGTTAAGAGTAAATGTGAATAAGAGCAAGGTTATTAGGTACAGTAGGGTTGAGGGTCAAGTCAATTGGGAGGTGAGTTTGAATGGAGAAAAACTGGAGGAAGTGAAGTGTTTTAGATATCTCGGAGTGGATCTGGCAGCGGATGGAACCATGGAAGCGGAAGTGGATCATAGGGTGGGGGAGGGGGCGAAAATTCTGGGGGCCTTGAAGAATGTGTGGAAGTCGAGAACATTATCTCGGAAAGCAAAAATGGGTATGTTTGAAGGAATAGTGGTTCCAACAATGTTGTATGATTGCGAGGCGTGGGCTATGGATAGAGTTGTGCGCAGGAGGATGGATGTGCTGGAAATGAGATGTTTGAGGACAATGTGTGGTGTGAGGTGGTTTGATCGAGTAAGTAACGTAAGGGTAAGAGAGATGTGTGGAAATAAAAAGAGCGTGGTTGAGAGAGCAGAAGAGGGTGTTTTGAAATGGTTTGGGCACATGGAGAGAATGAGTGAGGAAAGATTGACCAAGAGGATATATGTGTCGGAGGTGGAGGGAACAAGGAGAAGAGGGAGACCAAATAGGAGGTGGAAAGATGGAGTGAAAAAGATTTTGTGTGATCGGGGCCTGAACATGCAGGAGGGTGAAAGGAGGGCAAGGAATAGAGTGAATTGGAGTGATGTGTTATACCGGGGGTGACGTGCTGTCAGTGGATTGAATCAAGGCATGTGAAGCGTCTGGGGTAAACCATGGAAAGCTGTGTAGGTATGTATATTTGCGTGTGTGGACGTATGTATATACATGTGCATGGGGGTGGGTTGGGCCATTTCTTTCGTCTGTTTCCTTGCGCTACCTCGCAAATGCGGGAGACAGTGACAAAGCAAAAACAAAAAAAAATATATATATATATATATATATATATATATATATATATATATATATATATATATATATATATATATATATATATATATATTATTTATATTTTATTTTATTATACTTTGTCGCTGTCTCCCGCGTTTGCGAGGTAGCGCAAGGAAACAGACGAAAGAAATGGCCCAACCCCCCCCATACACATGTATATACATACGTCCACACACGCAAATATACATACCTACACAGCTTTCCATGGTTTACCCCAGACACTTCACATGCCTTGATTCAATCCACTGACAGCACGTCAACCCCGGTATACCACATCGCTCCAATTCACTCTATTCCTTGCCCTCCTTTCACCCTCCTGCATGTTCAGGCCCCGATCACACAAAATCCTTTTCACTCCATCTTTCCACCTCCAATTTGGTCTCCCTCTTCTCCTTGTTCCCTCCACCTCCGACACATATATCCTCTTGGTCAATCTTTCCTCACTCATCCTCTCAATGTGCCCAAACCACTTCAAAACACCCTCTTCTGCTCTCTCAACCACGCTCTTTTTATTTCCACACATCTCTCTTACCCTTATGTTACTCACTCGATCAAACCACCTCACACCACACATTGTCCTCAAACATCTCATTTCCAGCACATCCATCCTCCTGTGCACAACTCTATCCATAGCCCATGCCTCTCAACCATACAACATTGTTGGAACCACTATTCCTTCAAACATACCCATTTTTGCTTTCCGAGATAATGTTCTCGACTTCCACACATTCTTCAAGGCCCCCAGAATTTTCGCCCCCTCCCCCACCCTATGATCCACTTCCGCTTCCATGGTTCCATCCGCTGCCAGATCCACTCCCAGATATCTAAAACACTTCACTTCCTCCAGTTTTTCTCCATTGAAACTCACCTCCCAATTGACTTTACCCTCAACCCTACTGTACCTAATAACCTTGCTCTTATTCACATTTACTCTTAACTTTCTTCTTCCACACACTTTACCAAACTCAGTCACCAGCTTCTGCAGTTTCTCACATGAATCAGCCACCAGCGCTGTATCATCAGCGAACAACAACTGACTCACTTCCCAAGCTCTCTCATCCCCAACAGACTTCATACTTGCCCCTCTTTACAAAACTCTTGCATTCACCTCCCTAACAACCCCATCCATAAACAAATTAAACAACCATGGAGACATCACACACCCCTGCCGCAAACCTACATTCACTGAGAACCAATCACTTTCCTCTCTTCCTACACGTACACATGCCTTACATCCTCGATAAGAACTTTTCACTGCTTCTAACAACTTGCCTCCCACACCATATATTCTTAATACCTTCCACAGAGCATCTCTATCAACTCTATCATATGCCTTCTCCAGATCCATAAATGCTACATACAAATCCATTTGCTTTTCTAAGTATTTCTCACATACATTCTTCAAAGCAAACACCTGATCCACACATCCTCTACCACTTCTGAAACCACACTGCTCTTCCCCAATCTCATGCTCTGTACATGCCTTCACCCTCTCAATCAATACCCTCCCATATAATTCACCAGGAATACTCAACAAACTTATACCTCTGTAATTTGAGCACTCACTCTTATCCCCTTTGCCTTTGTACAATGGCACTATGCACGCATTCCGCCAATCCTCAGGCACCTCACCATGAGTCATACATACATTAAATAACCTTACCAACCAGTCAACAATACAATCACCCCCTTTTTTAATAAATTCCACTGCAATACCATCCAAACCTGCTGCCTTGCCGGCTTTCATCTTCCGCAAAGCTTTTACTACCTCTTCTCTGTTTACCAAATCATTTTCCCTAACCCTCTCACTTTGCACACCACCTCGACCAAAACACCCTATATCTGCCACTCTATCATATATATATATATATATGGCTAGGACGCCATTTGGTAAACATGTTTACCGAATGGCGTCCTAGCTTCGTCTCTTTGATGTATATCAATTGACTATTATATTTCTCTCTTGTGTCTCCCCGATGATGTGATTATTACACGAAAGTGCACTTGGGAACTTTTTGTGTTTCATTTTCCCTTTGGACTCATAGGAATATCTTGATCAGGCACAAAATTGTGATCCTTTCCAATATATATATATATATATATATATATATATCTATAGCGTGGGCTATGGATAGAGTTGTGCGCAGGAGGGTGGATGTGCTGGAAATGAGATGTTTTAGGACAATATGTGGTGTGAGGTGGTTTGATCGAGTAAGTAATGTAAGGGTAAGAGAGATGTGTGGAAATAAAAAGAGTGTGGTTGAGAGAGCAGAAGAGGGTGTTTTGAAATGGTTTGGCCACATGGAGAGAATGAGTGAGGGAAGATTGACCAAGAGGATATATTTGTCGGAGGTGGAGGGAACGAGGCGAAGTGGGAGACCAAATTGGAGGTGGAAAGATGGAGTGAAAAAGATTTTGTGTGATCGGGGCCTGAACATGCAGGAGGGTGAAAGGAGGGCAAGGAATAGAGTGAATTGGATCGATGTGGTATACCGGGGTCGACATGCTGTCAGTGGATTGAATCAGGGCATGTGAAGCGTGTGGGGTAAACCATGGAAAGCTGTGTAGGTATGTATATTTGCGTGTGTGGACATATGTATATACATGTGTATGGGGGTGGGTTGGGCCATTTCTTTTGTCTGTTTCCTTGCGCTACCTCGCAAACGCGGGAGACAGCGACAAAGTATAAAAAAAAAAAAAAAAAAATATATATATATATATATATATATATATATATATATATATATATATATATATATATATATATCTTTTTTTTTTTTTTTACTTTAAACTATTCGCCATAACCCGCATTAGCGAGGTAGCGTTAAGAACAGAGGACTGGGCCTATGTGAAATATCCTCACCTGACCCCCCTCTGTTCCTTCTTTTGGAAAATTAAAAAAAAAAGACGAGAGGGGAGGATTTCCAGCCTCCCGCTCCCTCCCCTTTTAGTCGCCTTCTATGACACGCAGGGAATACGTGGGAAGTATTCTTAATCCCCTATCCCCAGGGTTAATGGTTAATGTATATATATATATATATATATATATATTATTATTATACTTTGTCGCTGTCTCCCGCGTTTGCGAGGTAGCGCAAGGAAACAGACGAAAGAAATGCCCCCCCCCCATACACATGTATATACATATGTCCACACACGCAAATATACATACCTACACAGCTTTCCATGGTTTACCCCAGACGCTTCACATGCCTTGATTCAATCCACTGACAGCACGTCAACCCCGGTATACCACATCGCTCCAATTCACTCTATTCCTTGCCCTCCTTTCACCCTCCTGCATGTTCAGGCCGCGATCACACAAAATCTTTTTCACTCCATCTTTCCGCCTCCAATTTGGTCTCCCTCTTCTCCTCGTTCCCTCCACCTCCGACACATATATCCTCTTGGTCAATCTTTCCTCACTCATTCTCTCCATGTGCCCAGACCACTTCAAAACACCCTCTTCTGCTCTCTCAACCACGCTCTTTTTATTTCCACACATCTCTCTTACCCTTACGTTACTTACTCGATCAAACCACCTCACACCACACATTGTCCTCAAACACCTCATTTCCAGCACATCCATCCTCCTGCGCACAACTCTATCCATAGCCCACGCCTCGCAACCATACAACATTGTTGGAACCACTATTCCTTCAAACATACCCATTTTTGCTTTCCGAGATAATGTTCTCGACTTCCACACATTCTTCAAGGCCCCCAGAATTTTCGCCCCCTCCCCCACCCTATGATCCACTTCCGCTTCCATGGTTCCATCCGCTGACAGATCCACTCCCAGATATCTAAAACACTTCACTTCCTCCAGTTTTTCTCCATTGAAACTCACCTCCCAATTGACTTGACCCTTAACCCTACTGTACCTAATAACCTTGCTCTTATTCACATTTACTCTTAACTTTCTTCTTTCACACACTTTACCAAACTCAGTCACCAGCTTCTGCAGTTTCTCACATGAATCAGCCACCAGCGCTGTATCATCAGCGAACAAGAACTGACTCACTTCCCAAGGTCTCTCATCCCCAACAGACTTCATACTTGCCCCTCTTTCCAAAACTCTTGCATTCACCTCCCTAACAACCCCATCCA
Organism: Panulirus ornatus; assembly: GCF_036320965.1. Taxonomy (NCBI): domain Eukaryota; kingdom Metazoa; phylum Arthropoda; class Malacostraca; order Decapoda; family Palinuridae; genus Panulirus; species Panulirus ornatus. The sequence continues at coordinate 12,117,771 of NC_092267.1, read as the reverse complement.
TAAACAAATTAAACAACCATGGAGACATCACACACCCCTGCCGCAAACCTACATTCACTGAGAACCAATCACATTCCTCTCTTCCTACACATACACATGCCTTACATCCTCGATAAAAACTTTTCACTGCTTCTAACAACTTGCCTCCCACACCATATATTCTTAATACCTTCCACAGAGCATCCCTATCAACTCTATCATATGCCTTCTCCAGATCCATAAATGCTACATACAAATCCATTTGCTTTTCTAAGTATTTCTCACATACATTCTTCAAAGCAAACACCTGATCCACACATCCTCTACCACTTCTGAAACCACACTGCTCTTCCCCAATCTGATGCTCTGTACATGCCTTCACCCTCTCAATCAATACCCTCCCATATAATTTACCAGGAATACTCAACAAACTTATACCTCTGTAATTTGAGCACTCACTCTTATCCCCTTTGCCTTTGTACAATGGCACTATGCACGCATTCCGCCAATCCTCAGGCACCTCACCATGAGTCATACATACAATAAATAACCTTACCAACCAATCAACAATACCGTCACCTCCTTTTTTAATAAATTCCACTGCAATACCATCCAAACCTGCTGCCTTGCCGGCTTTCATCTTCCGCAAAGCTTTTACTACCTCTTCTCTGTTTACCAAATCATTTTCCCTAACCCTCTCATTTTGCACACCACCTCGACCAAAACACCCTATATCTGCCACTCTATCATCAAACACATTCAACAAACCTTCAAAATACTCACTCCATCTCCTTCTCACATCACCACTACTTGTTATCACCTCCCCATTTGCGCCCTTCACTGAAGTTCCCATTTGCTCCCTTGTCTTACGCACTTTATTTACCTCCTTCCAGAACATCTTTTTATTCTCCCTAAAATTTAATGATACTCTCTCACCCCAACTCTCATTTGCCCTTTTTTCACCTCTTGCACCTTTCTCTTGACCTCCTGTCTCTTTCTTTTATACATCTCCCACTCAATTGCATTTTTTCCCTGCAAAAATCGTCCAAATATCTCCCTCTTCTCTTTCACTAATACTCTTACTTCTTCATCCCACCACTCACTACCCTTTCTAATCAACCCACCTCCCACTCTTCTCATGCAACAAGCATCTTTTGCGCAATCCATCACTGATTCCCTAAATACATCCCATTCCTCCCCCACTCCCCTTACTTCCATTGTTCTCATTGTACACGTTGATCCCCTTTTAAAACTTTTAAGGTTGTGATCAGGTCACCCCTCAGTCTTTTCTCTTCCAAGGTGGGTAATTTTAAAGCCTCCAGCCGTAACTTGTAGCTTTGCTATCTTAAGTCTGTAACTATCTTTGTTGCCTTCTTTTGGACCTTTTCTTTGAGTTCCTTGCTCTCCTTCAGATGCAGTGGCTCAAACCTTAGAAGCATATTCTAATTTTGGCAGTGTGTAGGAAGTGAATAATGTGTTAAATTTTTAATTTCCATATATGTACTTGAAAACTTCTGATATTTGCCAGCAGACATTTTGTCTCCGTAGATAGAAGTAGCAGGTAGGAAGATTTAGGTAGGAACATTAGGTAGAAGTAGTAGGTAGGAGCATTAGATAGATGTAGTCATCAGGAATATTAGGTAGGAGCCTCTGCAAACATTGTGCTAGACTTGTGCTCTGTCAGTGGCCTGTTAAGATTGAGGCAGTGAAGGCTAAGAAGCAGCACTGGAGTTCTTTAGTTATGGAGACTTTGTTGCTGTGTCCACCCTTTGAGGGAGTTCCAATTAGAATGGGCACCAGAGATGTACATGGATAGCTATATAGCTTTCTTCTCATAATATGATACTCTTGTAACAGGTTAAAAATGTCTACTCCCAGTTCTCTCTCACATACAGATTTTTTAAGCTTATTTCAAGCTAGGTAATATCCTTATTGAGGATATATTTTGCTTTGTTCCATCATCACTACTTTCCATTAGCTAGGTTTGAATTTCATCAAACATGTTTCAGACCAATTTTGGAGTCTGTTTAGGTCCCCATGTAAGCTGATGCAAGTCCCCATGTAAGCTGATGCAATCCTCTTCACTTTTCTTATCCCTCATAACCTTTGCATCATCTGCAAACATATTCAGGAAGAATTCCATACCTTCAGGCAAATCATTAATGTCAAGAAGATTAATGGTTCCAAATTTGAACCCCTGGCATGCTACTAGTCATCTTGACCCATTTGGTAAAGGCTCTTCAGACATGCATCTTTTTTTGCCTCCCACTAACATAATCTTCTATTCAATGAAGGAATTTCCCTCTTTTTCCACCTTAGTGATCTGTCCATCCATCTCTCTATCTATATCTCTGGTGCCTGTTCTCTATGGGAACTCTGTCACGGGGTTGGCCACGGCAAAAGAGTCTCCATAGCTGGTGAATTTGAATGCCACTTAAAAGCCTTAAGTGCATTAAGCTTAACAGGCCACTGGTACAGAGCAGCACTGACACTGTGTCCAGAGGCTCCAACTCATGTTCCTACTAGCTACATCCGCCAAACGTATCTTCGTAATGTTCCAGCCTACTACCTATTGTTTCTTACCTACTGCCTGTACCTAATGGCTCAAACTAATGCTGTAGGCTGATTTCCCTTCTTGCTACTTCTGTTTATTGCTCCTGTGATTTTGCCAAAAGGAGGGGCTAGCACAGAGCCATATTCTTTAAGGATTATTTTTTTCTTATTTTTTTCACCCTCCTGCATGTTCAGGCCCCGATCACACAAAATCTTTTTCACTCCATCTTTCCACCTCCAATTTGGTCTCCCTCTTCTCCTCGTTCCCTCCACCTCCAACACATATATCCTCTTGGTCAATCTTTCCTCACTCATTCTCTCCATGTGACCAAACCATTTCAAAACACCCTCTTCTGCTCTCTCAACCACGCTCTTTTTATTTCCACACATCTCTCTTACCCTTACGTTACTTACTCGATCAAACCACCTCACACCACACGTCCTCAAACATCTCATTTCCAGCACATCCATCCTCCTGCGCACAACTCTATCCATAGTCCACGCCTCGCAACCATACAACATTGTTGGAACCACTATTCCTTCAAACATACCCATTTTTGCTTTCCGAGATAATGTTCTCGACTTCCACACATTCTTCAAGGCTCCCAGAATTTTCGCCCCCTCCCCCACCCTATGATCCACTTCCGCTTCCATGTTTCCATCCGCTGCCAGATCCACTCCCAGATATCTAAAACACTTCACTTCCTCCAGTTTTTCTCCATTCAAACTCACCTCCCAATTGACTTGACCCTCAACCCTACTGTACCTAATAACCTTGCTCTTATTCACATTTACTCTTAACTTTCTTCTTTCACACACTTTACCAAACTCAGTCACCAGCTTCTGCAGTTTCTCACATGAATCAGCCACCAGCGCTGTATCATCAGCGAACAAGAACTGACTCACTTCCCAAGGTCTCTCATCCCCAACAGACTTCATACTTGCCCCTCTTTCCAAAACTCTTGCATTCACCTCCCTAACAACCCCATCCATAAACAAATTAAACAACCATGGAGACATCACACACCCCTGCCGCAAACCTACATTCACTGAGAACCAATCACTTTCCTCTCTTCCTACACGTATGTGGGAGGTGGGCTGTTTAGAAAGGGTAGTGAGTGGTGGGATGAAGAAGTAAGAGTATTAGTGAAAGAGAAGAGAGAGGCATTTGGACGATTTGTGCAGGGAAAAAATGCAATTGAGTGGGAGAAGTATAAAAGAAAGAGACAGGAGGTCAAGAGAAAGGTGCAAGAGGTGAAAAAAAGGGCAAATGAGAGTTGGGGTGAGAGACTATCAGTAAATTTTAGGGAGAATAAAAAGATGTTCTGGAAGGAGGTAAATAGGGTGCGTAAGACAAGGGAGCAAATGGGAACTTCAGTGAAGGGCGTAAATGGGGAGGTGATAACAAGTAGCGGTGATGTGAGAAGGAGATGGAATGAGTATTTTGAAGGTTTGTTGAATGTGTCTGATGACAGAGTGGCAGATATAGGGTGTTTTGGTCGAGGTGGTGTGCAAAGTGAGAGGGTTAGGGAAAATGATTTGGTAAACAGAGAAGAGGTAGTAAAAGCTTTGCGGAAGATGAAAGCCGGCAAGGCAGCAGGTTTGGATGGTATTGCAGTGGAATTTATTAAAAAGGGGGGTGACTGTATTGTTGACTGGTTGGTAAGGTTATTTAATGTATGTATGACTCATGGTGAGGTGCCTGAGGATTGGCGGAATGCGTACATAGTGCCATTGTACAAAGGCAAAGGGGATAAGAGTGAGTGCTCAAATTACAGAGGTATAAGTTTGTTGAGTATTCCTGGTAAATTATATGGGAGGGTATTGATTGAGAGGGTGAAGGCATGTACAGAGCATCAGATTGGGGAAGAGCAGTGCGGTTTCAGAAGTGGTAGAGGATGTGTGGATCAGGTGTTTGCTTTGAAGAAATACTTAGAAAAGCAAATGGATTTGTATGTAGCATTTATGGATCTGGAGAAGGCATATGATAGAGTTGATAGAGATGCTCTGTGGAAGGTATTAAGAATATATGGTGTGGGAGGCAAGTTGTTAGAAGCAGTGAAAAGTTTTTATCGAGGATGTAAGGCATGTGTACGTGTAGGAAGAGAGGAAAGTGATTGGTTCTCAGTGAATGTAGGTTTGCGGCAGGGGTGTGTGATGTCTCCATGGTTGTTTAATTTGTTTATGGATGGGGTTGTTAGGGAGGTAAATGCAAGAGTCCTGGAAAGAGGGGCAAGTATGAAGTCTGTTGGGGATGAGAGAGCTTGGGAAGTGAGTCAGTTGTTGTTCGCTGATGATACAGCGCTGGTGGCTGATTCATGTGAGAAACTGCAGAAGCTGGTGACTGAGTTTGGTAAAGTGTGTGGAAGAAGAAAGTTAAGAGTAAATGTGAATAAGAGCAAGGTTATTAGGTACAGTAGGGGTGAGGGTCAAGTCAATTGGGAGGTGAGTTTGAATGGAGAAAAACTGGAGGAAGTGAAGTGTTTTAGATATCTGGGAGTGGATCTGTCAGCGGATGGAACCATGGAAGCGGAAGTGGATCATAGGGTGGGGGAGGGGGCGAAAATTTTGGGAGCCTTGAAAAATGTGTGGAAGTCGAGAACATTATCTCGGAAAGCAAAAATGGGTATGTTTGAAGGAATAGTGGTTCCAACAATGTTGTATGGTTGCGAGGCGTGGGCTATGGATAGAGATGTGCGCAGGAGGATGGATGTGCTGGAAATGAGATGTTTGAGGACAATGTGTGGTGTGAGGTGGTTTGATCGAGTAAGTAACGTAAGGGTAAGAGAGATGTGTGGAAATAAAAAGAGTGTGGTTGAGAGAGCAGAAGAGGGTGTTTTGAAATGGTTTGGGCACATGGAGAGAATGAGTGAGGAAAGATTGACCAAGAGGATATATGTGTCGGAGGTGGAGGGAACGAGGAGAAGAGGGAGACCAAATTGGAGGTGGAAAGATGGAGTGAAAAAGATTTTGTGTGATCGGGGCCTGAACATGCAGGAGGGTGAAAGGAGGGCAAGGAATAGAGTGAATTGGAGCGATGTGGTATACAGGGGTTGACGTGCTGTCAGTGGATTGAATCAAGGCATGTGAAGCGTCTGGGGTAAACCATGGAAGGCTGTGTAGGTATGTATATTTGCGTAAACGCGGGAGACAGCGACAAAGTATGAAAAAAAAAAAAAAAAAAAAAATATATATATATATATATATATATATATATATATATATATATATTTTTTTTTTTTTTGTCACTGTCTCCCTAGCGCAAGGAAACAGACGAAAGAAATGGCCCAACCCACCCATATACACATGTGTATACATACGTCCACACATGGTTTACCCCAGACGCTTCACATGCCCTGATTCAATCCACTGACAGCACGTCAACCCCGGTATACCACATCGATCCAATTCACTCTATTCCTTGCCCTCCTTTCACCCTCCTGCATGTTCAGGCCCCAATCACACAAAATCTTTTTCACTCCATCTTTCCACCTCCAATTTGGTCTTCCACTTCTCCTCGTTCCCTCCATCTCCGACACATATATCCTCTTGGTCAATCATTCCTCACTCATTCTCTCCATGTGCCCAAACCATTTCAAAACACCCTCTTCTGCTCTCTCAACCACGCTCTTTTTATTTCCACACATCTCTCTTACACTTACGTTACTTACTCGATCAAACCACTTCACACCACACATTGTCCTCAAACATCTCATTTCCAGCACATCCATCCTCCTGCGCACAACTCTATCCATAGCCCACGCCTCGCAACCATACAACATTGTTGGAACCACTATTCCTTCAAACATACCCATTTTTGCTTTCCGAGATAATGTTCTCGACTTCCACACATTCTTCAAGGCTCCCAGGATTTTCGCCCCCTCCCCCACCCTATATATTTATATATATATATATTTATTTATATTTATTATACTTTGTCGCTGTCTCCCGCGTTTGCGAGGTAGCGCAAGGAAACAGACGAAAGAAATGGCCCAACCCCCCCCATACACATGTATATACATACGTCCACACACGCAAATATACATACCTACGCAGCTTTCCATGGCTTACCCCAGACGCTTCACATGCCTTGATTCAATCCACTGACAGCACGTCAACCCCGGTATACCACATCGCTCCAATTCACTCTATTCCTTGCCCTCCTTTCACCCTCCTGCATGTTCAGGCCCCGATCACACAAAATCTTTTTCACTCCATCTTTCCACCTCCAATTTGGTCTCCCTCTTCTCCTCGTTCCCTCCACCTCCGACACATATATCCTCTAGGTCAATCTTTCCTCACTCATTCTCTCCATGTGACCAAACCATTTCAAAACACCCTCTTCTGCTCTCTCAACCACGCTCTTTTTATTTCCACACATCTCTCTTACCCTTACGTTACTTACTCGATCAAACCACCTCACACCACACATTGTCCTCAAACATCTCATTTCCAGCACATCCATCCTCCTGCGCACAACTCTATCCATAGTCCACGCCTCGCAACCATACAACATTGTTGGAACCACTATTCCTTCAAACATACCCATTTTTGCTTTCCGAGATAATGTTCTCGACTTCCACACATTCTTCAAGGCTCCCAGAATTTTCGCCCCCTCCCCCACCCTATGATCCACTTCCGCTTCCATGGTTCCATCCGCTGCCAGATCCACTCCCAGATATCTAAAACACTTCACTTCCTCCAGTTTTTCTCCATTCAAACTCACCTCCCATTTGACTTGACCCTCAACCCTACTGTACCTAATAACCTTGCTCTTATTCACATTTACTCTTAACTTTCTTCTTCCCACGTATTCCCTGCGTGTCGTAGAAGGCGACTAAAAGGGGAGGGAGCGGGGGGCTGGAAATCCTCCCCTCTCATTATTTTTTTTTTAATTTTCCAAAGGAAGGAACAGAGAAGGGGGCCAGGTGAGGATATTCCCTCAAATGCCCAGTTCTCTGTTCTTAACGCTACCTCGCTAATGCGGGAAATGACGAATAGTTTGAAAGAAAGATATGTATGTATATAGAGTGCAGCACCACAGCTGATGTACAATTCAACTTAAGTGTTTTTGAGATCATACTATTTTCCATTTTTCCCATATACTGTTTCTCCTTATTACAATTTGCAAATACTTTAACATTGCTTTGTTTGCTTTCAGTTATTGTTTATTGTCATTGTTTTTTCAAACTTGGCTGTTCCCTACGTTAGCATGGACGTTCCAGGTGCGAAGAAATGGCAGCATTTGCTCATATCCATTTCTTGTCTGTCATGTGTAATGCATCAAAACCACAGCCCTATGTTCCTGCAGGCATTCCCCAGAGTCCTCTCATTGGTGTTCCTGGCCACTTCATATGTTTTGGTTCAATCCATTAACAGCACATCACAGCCTGTATACCACAGTCACTTTTGTTTATATGATAATGAAGATACCTACATTGCTTAACTTTTTTTATAGTTTAGCAAATGGCAGCTGGGTATCTTCATCAAAATATAAGCTGATTAAGTAAGTGTTTAGAGGAATAGATGTATGTTTACTTATTCATTATGCTTGATCTCCGTTTCCCATGTCAGCGAGGTAACAAACTCAGAATGGCCCATCTACTCGTATACAAACATATACATGAATGCCATACATGCACATATACATTATATATACGTACATATGCGTACACATACACAGACATGTACATACATCCACATGTACATATTTATACTGCTTGCCCTCATCTGTTCCTGGTGCTACCCCAACCCACAGGAAACAGCATCATAACCCCTTGATTCAGCAAGGTAGTGCCAGGAAAACAGACAAAAAAAAAAAAAAAAAAAAAAAAATTGAGGTAACCAGTAAATATTTATTTCTGTCCTGAGTTGATTAAGTTTGTTGCTCTCATTTCTATTGTAGTTTTTGCCATTTTTGTTATATCAAGGATTTTCATATCTATGCTCTAGGTGACACCATGAATTAAGTCTTGTTTGATGAGGCTTTATCATTGGGATTAGTCTTGTTCCAAATGAGTCTACATTTCTACAAGAAGCAGTGCCAGCTTAGGCTCTAGGAGCCTTTAGAAAGGTCCTGGTTAACACTGGGACTCTTTCATGGAAATTAGTCATGGTATGATATAATTAGATGATAAAATAGACATCTTTAAGAAGGCCATTCATGGGCAAGAAGACCATTTACAAAATCCCCTGCAATTGCTCTCTGACCAGATTTTTAGGTCAAACATTTGTAAAGGTATGGAAAACACCTATAGCATGGTTACTGGATATCCTATGGAAAGTTAACCAAGAATCTAGCAAAGCCTAGAAAACTTGAAAATGTCTTCTGTAGTTCCTCTCCATAAAGAAGGAAACAAAACAGTTAAGGAAAAGGCTCTGCCAAATATCATCATTGCCACACATCATTAATCCCTTGACTTTTATGATTACAGAAATATTTATTAAACAGTGAAAGAAATAAATTCAGAATTATTTGCAATCCAATACTCTCACTCAAATGATGTGTAGAAGTTCTGTAGATGTTAGGGCACAACTGCTAAAAAGTGCAGTAGTATGGCCTAACTGTCAAGTGAGTTGCTTCTGTACATTTTATACTTTATTTTGACCTACATGAAAAGTTTATTTCTAAGTATTATGATAGAGTTGATAGAGATGCTCTGTGGAAGGTATTAAGAATATATGATGTGGGAGGCAAGTTGTTAGAAGCAGTGAAAAGTTTTTATCGAGGATGTAAGGCTTGTGTACGTGTAGGAAGAGAGGAAAGTGATTGGTTCTCAGTGAATGTAGGTTTGCGGCAGGGGTGTGTGATGTCTCCATGGTTGTTTAATTTGTTTATGGATGGGGTTGTTAGGGAGGTGAATGCAAGAGTTTTGGAAAGAGGGGCAAGTATGAAGTCTGTTGTGGATGAGAGAGCTTGGGAAGTGAGTCAGTTGTTGTTTGCTGATGATACAGCGATGGTGGCTGATTCATGTGAGAAACTGCAGAAGCTGGTGACTGAGTTTGGTAAAGTGTGTGAAAGAAGAAAGTTAAGAGTAAATGTGAATAAGAGCAAGGTTATTAGGTACAGTAGGGTTGAGGGTCAAGTCAATTGGGAGGTAAGTTTGAATGGAGAAAAACTGGAGGAAGTAAAGTGTTTTAGATATCTGGGAGTGGATCTGGCAGCGGATGGAACCATGGAAGCAGAAGTGAATCATAGGGTGGGAGAGGGGGCGAAAATCCTGGGAGCCTTGAAGAATGTGTGGAAGTCGAGAACATTATCTCGGAAAGCAAAAATGAGTATGTTTGAAGGAATAGTGGTTCCAACAATGTTGTATGGTTGCAAGGCATGGGCTATGGATAGAGTTGTGCGCTGGAGGGTGGATGTGCTGGAAATGAGATGTTTGAGGACAATGTGTGGTGTGAGGTGGTTTGATCGAGTAAGTAATGTAAGGGTAAGAGAGATGTGTGGAAATAAAAAGAGCGTGGTTGAGAGAGCAGAAGAGGGTGTTTTGAAATGGTTTGGGCACATGGAGAGAATGAGTGAGGAAAGATTGACCAAGATGATATATGTGTCGGAAGTGGAGGGAACGAGGAGAAGTGGGAGACCAAATTGGAGGTGGAAAGATGGAGTGAAAAAGATTTTGTGTGATCAGGGCCTGAACATGCAGGAGGGTGAAAAAGGCGGGCAAGGAATAGAGTGAATCGGATTGATGTGGTATACCGGGGTTGACGTGCTGTCAGTGGATTGAATCAGGGCATGTGAAGCATCTTGGGTAAACCATGGAAAGTTGTGTGGGGCCTGGATGTGGAAAGGGAGCTGTGGTTTCGGGCATTATTGCATGACAGCTAGAGACTGTGTGAACGAATGGGGCCTTTGTTGTCTTTTCCTAGCGCTACCTCGCACACACGAGGGGGGAGGGGGATGGTATTCCATGTGTGGCGAGGTGGCGATGGGAATGAATAAAGGCAGACAGTGTGAATTGTGTGCATGGGTATATATGTATGTGTGTGTGTGTTTGTATATATATGTGTACATTGAGGTGTATAGGTATGTATATTTGCGTGTGTGGACGTGTATGTATATACATGTGTATGGGGGTGGGTTGGGCCATTTCTTTCGTCTGTTTCCTTGCGCTACCTCGCAAACGCAGGAGACAGCGCCAAAGCAAAATAATAATAATAATTTTTTTTTTTTTTTATTTATCCCTGGGAATAGGGGAGAAAGAATACTTCCCTCGTATTTCTCGCGTGTCGTAGAAGACAACTAAAAGGGGAGGGGGTGGGAGGCTGGAAATCCTCCCCTCTCGTTTTTTTAATTTTCCAAAAGAGGAACAGAGGAGGGGGCCAAGTGAGGATATTCCCTCAAAGGCTCAGTCCTCTGTTCTTAATGCTACCTGGCTAATGTGGGAAATGGTGAATAGTATGAAAAAAAATTATTATTAAGTTATATATGGTGTGGAAGGTAAGTTGTTTGAAGTGGTGAAAAGTTTTTGCCAAGGATGTAAGGCATGTGTACGAGTTGGAAGAGAGGGGAGTGATTAGTTCCCAGTGAATGTCAGTCTGTGGCAGGGGTGCATGGTGTCCCCATGGTTGTTTAATTTGTTTATGGATGGGATGGTTAGGGAAGCAAATGCAAGAGTTTTGGAGAGAGGGGAGAGTATGCAGTCTGTTGTGCGTGAGAGGGCCTGAGAAGTGAGTCGGTTGTTGTTCGCCAATGATACAGCTCTGGTGGCTTATTCATGTAAGAAACTGCAGAGGTTGGTGACTGAGTTTGGAAAGGTGTGTGAAAGGAGAAAGTTCAGGGTAAATGTGAATAAGAGCAAGGTTGTTAGGTTCAGTAGGGTTAAGGGACAAGTTTATTGGAATGTAAGTTTGCAATTGAGTGGGAGATGTATAAAAGAAAGAGACAGGAGGTCAAGAGAAAGGTGCAAGAGGTGAAAAAGAGGGCAAATGAGAGTTGGGGTGAGAGAGTATCATTAAATTTTAGGGAGAATAAAAAGATGTTCTGGAAGGAGGTAAATTAAGTGCGTAAGACAAGGGAGCAAATGGGAACTTCAGTGAAGGGCGCAAATGGGGAGGTGAAAACAAGTAGTGGTGATGTGAGAAGGAGATGGAGTGAGTATTTTGAAGGTTTGTTGAATGTTTTTGATGATAGAGTGGCAGATATAGGATGTTTTGGTCGAGGTGGTGTGCAAAATGAGAGGGTTAGGGAAAATGATTTGGTAAACAGAGAAGAGGTAGTAAAAGCTTTGCGGAAGATGAAAGCTGGGAAGGCAGCAGGTTTGGATGGTATTGCAGTGGAATTTATTAAAAAAGGGGGTGACTGTATTGTTGACTGGTTGGTAAGGTTATTTAATGTATGTATGACTCATGGTGAGGTGCCTGAGGATTGGCGGAATGCGTGCATAGTGCCATTGTACAAAGGCAAAGGGGATAAGAGTGAGTGCTCAAATTACAGAGGTATAAGTTTGTTGAGTATTCCTGGTAAATTATATGGGAGGGTATTGATTGAGAGGGTGAAGGCATGTACAGAGCATGAGATTGGGGAAGAGCAGTGTGGTTTCAGAAGTGGTAGAGGATGTGTGGATCAGGTGTTTGCTTTGAAGAATGTATGTGAGAAATACTTAGAAAAGCAAATGGATTTGTATGTAGCATTTATGGATCTGGAGAAGGCATATGATAGAGTTGATAGAGATGCTCTGTGGAAGGTATTAAGAATATATGGTGTGGGAGGAAAGTTGTTAGAAGCAGTGAAAAGTTTTTATCGAGGATGTAAGGCATGTGTATGTGTAGGAAGAGAGGAAAGTGATTGGTTCTCAGTGAATGTATGTTTGCGGCAGGGGTGTGTGATGTCTCCATGGTTGTTTGATTTGTTTATGAATGGGGTTGTTAGGGAGGTGAATGCAAGAGTTTTGGAAAGAGGGGCAAGTATGAAGTCCGTTGTGGATGAGAGAGCTTGGGAAGTGAGTCAGTTGTTGTTCGCTGATGATACAGCGCTGGTGACTGATTCATGTGAGAAACTGCAGAAGCTGGTGACTGAGTTTGGTAAAGTGTGTGAAAGAAGAAAGTTAAGAGTAAATGTGAATAAGAGCAAGGTTATTAGGTACAGTAGGGTTGAGGGTCAAGTCAATTGGAAGGTAAGTTTGAATGGAGAAAAACTGGAGGAAGTAAAGTGTTTTAGATATCTGGGAGTGGATCTGGCAGCGGATGGAACCATGGAAGCTGAAGTGAATCATAGGGTGGGAGAGGGGGCGAAAATCCTGGGAGCCTTGAAGAATGTGTGGAAGTCGAGAACATTATCTCAGAAAGCAAAAATGGGTATGTTTGAAGGAATAGTGGTTCCAACAATGTTGTATGGTTGCAAGGCATGGGCTATGGATAGAGTTGTGCGCAGGAGGGTGGATGTGCTGGAAATGAGATGTTTGAGGACAATGTGTGGTGTGAGGTGGTTTGATCGAGTAAGTAATGTAAGGGTAAGAGAGATGTGTGGAAATAAAAAGAGCGTGGTTGAGAGAGCAGAAGAGGGTGTTTTGAAATGGTTTGGGCACATGGAGAGAATGAGTGAGGAAAGATTGACCAAGAGGATATATGTGTTGGAGGTGGAGGGAACGAGGAGAAGTGGGAGACCAAATTGGAGGTGGAAAGATGGAGTGAAAAAGATTTTGTGATCGGGGCCTGAACATGCAGGAGGGTGAAAGGAGGGCAAGGAATAGAGTGAATTGGATCGATATGATATACCGGGGTTGACGTGCTGTCAGTGGATTGAATCAGGGCATGTGAAGCGTCTTGGGTAAACCATGGAAAGTTGTGTGGGGCCTGGATGTGGAAAGGGAGCTGTGGTTTCGGGCATTATTGCATGACAGCTAGAGACTGAGTGTGAACAAATTGGGCCTTTGTTGTCTTTTTACTAGTGCTACCTGGCACACATGAGGGGGGAGGGGGATGGTATTCCTTGTGTGGCGAGGTGGCGATGGGAATGAATAAAGGCAGACAGTGTGAATTGTGTGCATGGGTATATATGTATGTGTCTGTGTGTGTATATATATGTGTACATTGAGATGTAAAGGTATGTATATACATTGTGTATGGGGGTGGGTTGGGCCATTTCTTTTGTCTGTTTCCTTGCGCTACCTCGCAAACGCTGGAGACAGCGACAAAGCAAAATAATAATAATAGTAATAATAATAAGTTTGAATAGAAAATTTGGAGGAAGTGAAGTGTTTCAGATATCTGCAAGTGGACTTAGCAGCAGATGGAACCATGGAAGTGAGTCACAGGGTGGGGGAGGGGGCGAAGGTTCTGGGAGCGAAGAAGAATGTGTGGAAGGAGAGATCAATATCTCGGAGAGCAAAAATGGGTATGTTTGAAGGAATAGTAGTTCCAACAAAAGTATATGGTTATGAGGCATGGGCTATAGATATGGTTGTACAGAGGAGGGTGGATATATTGGAAATGAAATGTTTGAGGACAATATGTGGTGTGAGGTGGTTTGATTGAGCAATGTAAGGGTAAGAGAGATGTGTGGAAATAAAAAGAGTTTGGTTGAGAGAACAGAAGAGGGTATGTTGAAATGGTTTTGACATATGGAGAGAATGATTGAGGAAAGATTGATGAAGATATATATATCAGAGGTGGAGGGAACAGTGAGAAGCAGGAGACCAAATTGGAGGTGGAAGGACAGAGTGAGAAAGAGTTTGAGCAATCGAGGCTGAACATATAGGAGGGTGAGAGACATGCAAGGAATAGAGTAAATTGGAATGATGTGGTACACTGGGGTCAACATGCTGTCAGTGGACTGAACCAGGGCATGTGAAGGATCAGGGGTAAACCATGGAAAGGTCTGTGGGGTCTGGATGTTGATAGGGAGCTGTGGTTTTGGTGCATTAAATGAAAGCTAGAGACTGAGTGTGAACGAATGTGGCCTTTTGTCTGTAGTCCTGGCGCTGTGTCACTGAAGTAGGGTATAGCGATGTTGTTTTTCAGTGGGACAGGGTAGTGACAGGAATGGATGAAGGCAAGCAAGCATGAATATGTACATGTGTATGTATTTATATCTGTGTTGCATGTATATGTATGTCTGTATGTGGGCATTTATGTATATATGAATATACAATGTGAATAAGAGCAAGGTTATTAGGTACAGTAGGGTTGAGGGTCAAGTCATTGGGAGGTAGTTTGAATGGAGAAAAACTGGAGGAAGTGAAGTGTTTTAGATATCTGGGAGTGGATCTGGCAGCGGATGGAACCATGGAAGCAGAAGTGGAATCATAGGGTGGGGAGGGGGCGAAAATTCTGGGAGCCTTGAAGAATGTGTGGAAGTCGAGAACATTATCTCGGAAACAAAAATGGTATGTTTGAAGGAATAGTGGTTCCAACATGTTGTATGGTTGCAAGGCATGGGCTATGGATAGAGTTGTGCGCGGAGGATGGATGTGCTGGAAATGAGATGTTTGAGGACAATGTGTGGTGTGAGGTGGTTTGATCGAGTAAGTAAGTAAGGGTAAGAGAGATGTGTGGAAATAAAAAGAGCGTGGTTGAGAGAGCAGAAGAGGGTGTTTTGAAATGGTTTGGGCACATGGAGAGAATGAGTGAGGAAAGATTGACCAAGATGATATATGTGTCGGAAGTGGAGGGAACGAGGAGAAGTGGGAGACCAAATTGGAGGTGGAAAGATGGAGTGAAAAAGATTTTGTGTGATCAGGGCCTGAACATGCAGGAGGGTGAAAAAGGCGGGCAAGGAATAGAGTGAATCGGATTGATGTGGTATACCGGGGTTGACGTGCTGTCAGTGGATTGAATCAGGGCATGTGAAGCATCTTGGGTAAACCATGGAAAGTTGTGTGGGGCCTGGATGTGGAAAGGGAGCTGTGGTTTCGGGCATTATTGCATGACAGCTAGAGACTGTGTGAACGAATGGGGCCTTTGTTGTCTTTTCCTAGCGCTACCTCGCACACACGAGGGGGGAGGGGGATGGTATTCCATGTGTGGCGAGGTGGCGATGGGAATGAATAAAGGCAGACAGTGTGAATTGTGTGCATGGGTATATATGTATGTGTGTGTGTGTTTGTATATATATGTGTACATTGAGGTGTATAGGTATGTATATTTGCGTGTGTGGACGTGTATGTATATACATGTGTATGGGGGTGGGTTGGGCCATTTCTTTCGTCTGTTTCCTTGCGCTACCTCGCAAACGCAGGAGACAGCGCCAAAGCAAAATAATAATAATAATTTTTTTTTTTTTTTTATTTATCCCTGGGAATAGGGGAGAAAGAATACTTCCCTCGTATTTCTCGCGTGTCGTAGAAGACAACTAAAAGGGGAGGGGGTGGGAGGCTGGAAATCCTCCCCTCTCGTTTTTTTAATTTTCCAAAAGAGGAACAGAGGAGGGGGCCAAGTGAGGATATTCCCTCAAAGGCTCAGTCCTCTGTTCTTAATGCTACCTGGCTAATGTGGGAAATGGTGAATAGTATGAAAAAAAATTATTATTAAGTTATATATGGTGTGGAAGGTAAGTTGTTTGAAGTGGTGAAAAGTTTTTGCCAAGGATGTAAGGCATGTGTACGAGTTGGAAGAGAGGGGAGTGATTAGTTCCCAGTGAATGTCAGTCTGTGGCAGGGGTGCATGGTGTCCCCATGGTTGTTTAATTTGTTTATGGATGGGATGGTTAGGGAAGCAAATGCAAGAGTTTTGGAGAGAGGGGAGAGTATGCAGTCTGTTGTGCGTGAGAGGGCCTGAGAAGTGAGTCGGTTGTTGTTCGCCAATGATACAGCTCTGGTGGCTTATTCATGTAAGAAACTGCAGAGGTTGGTGACTGAGTTTGGAAAGGTGTGTGAAAGGAGAAAGTTCAGGGTAAATGTGAATAAGAGCAAGGTTGTTAGGTTCAGTAGGGTTAAGGGACAAGTTTATTGGAATGTAAGTTTGCAATTGAGTGGGAGATGTATAAAAGAAAGAGACAGGAGGTCAAGAGAAAGGTGCAAGAGGTGAAAAAGAGGGCAAATGAGAGTTGGGGTGAGAGAGTATCATTAAATTTTAGGGAGAATAAAAAGATGTTCTGGAAGGAGGTAAATTAAGTGCGTAAGACAAGGGAGCAAATGGGAACTTCAGTGAAGGGCGCAAATGGGGAGGTGAAAACAAGTAGTGGTGATGTGAGAAGGAGATGGAGTGAGTATTTTGAAGGTTTGTTGAATGTTTTTGATGATAGAGTGGCAGATATAGGATGTTTTGGTCGAGGTGGTGTGCAAAATGAGAGGGTTAGGGAAAATGATTTGGTAAACAGAGAAGAGGTAGTAAAAGCTTTGCGGAAGATGAAAGCTGGGAAGGCAGCAGGTTTGGATGGTATTGCAGTGGAATTTATTAAAAAAGGGGGTGACTGTATTGTTGACTGGTTGGTAAGGTTATTTAATGTATGTATGACTCATGGTGAGGTGCCTGAGGATTGGCGGAATGCGTGCATAGTGCCATTGTACAAAGGCAAAGGGGATAAGAGTGAGTGCTCAAATTACAGAGGTATAAGTTTGTTGAGTATTCCTGGTAAATTATATGGGAGGGTATTGATTGAGAGGGTGAAGGCATGTACAGAGCATGAGATTGGGGAAGAGCAGTGTGGTTTCAGAAGTGGTAGAGGATGTGTGGATCAGGTGTTTGCTTTGAAGAATGTATGTGAGAAATACTTAGAAAAGCAAATGGATTTGTATGTAGCATTTATGGATCTGGAGAAGGCATATGATAGAGTTGATAGAGATGCTCTGTGGAAGGTATTAAGAATATATGGTGTGGGAGGCAAGTTGTTAGAAGCAGTGAAAAGTTTTTATCGAGGATGTAAGGCATGTGTATGTGTAGGAAGAGAGGAAAGTGATTGGTTCTCAGTGAATGTATGTTTGCGGCAGGGGTGTGTGATGTCTCCATGGTTGTTTGATTTGTTTATGAATGGGGTTGTTAGGGAGGTGAATGCAAGAGTTTTGGAAAGAGGGGCAAGTATGAAGTCCGTTGTGGATGAGAGAGCTTGGGAAGTGAGTCAGTTGTTGTTCGCTGATGATACAGCGCTGGTGACTGATTCATGTGAGAAACTGCAGAAGCTGGTGACTGAGTTTGGTAAAGTGTGTGAAAGAAGAAAGTTAAGAGTAAATGTGAATAAGAGCAAGGTTATTAGGTACAGTAGGGTTGAGGGTCAAGTCAATTGGAAGGTAAGTTTGAATGGAGAAAAACTGGAGGAAGTAAAGTGTTTTAGATATCTGGGAGTGGATCTGGCAGCGGATGGAACCATGGAAGCTGAAGTGAATCATAGGGTGGGAGAGGGGGCGAAAATCCTGGGAGCCTTGAAGAATGTGTGGAAGTCGAGAACATTATCTCAGAAAGCAAAAATGGGTATGTTTGAAGGAATAGTGGTTCCAACAATGTTGTATGGTTGCAAGGCATGGGCTATGGATAGAGTTGTGCGCAGGAGGGTGGATGTGCTGGAAATGAGATGTTTGAGGACAATGTGTGGTGTGAGGTGGTTTGATCGAGTAAGTAATGTAAGGGTAAGAGAGATGTGTGGAAATAAAAAGAGCGTGGTTGAGAGAGCAGAAGAGGGTGTTTTGAAATGGTTTGGGCACATGGAGAGAATGAGTGAGGAAAGATTGACCAAGAGGATATATGTGTTGGAGGTGGAGGGAACGAGGAGAAGTGGGAGACCAAATTGGAGGTGGAAAGATGGAGTGAAAAAGATTTTGTGATCGGGGCCTGAACATGCAGGAGGGTGAAAGGAGGGCAAGGAATAGAGTGAATTGGATCGATATGATATACCGGGGTTGACGTGCTGTCAGTGGATTGAATCAGGGCATGTGAAGCGTCTTGGGTAAACCATGGAAAGTTGTGTGGGGCCTGGATGTGGAAAGGGAGCTGTGGTTTCGGGCATTATTGCATGACAGCTAGAGACTGAGTGTGAACAAATTGGGCCTTTGTTGTCTTTTTACTAGTGCTACCTGGCACACATGAGGGGGGAGGGGGATGGTATTCCTTGTGTGGCGAGGTGGCGATGGGAATGAATAAAGGCAGACAGTGTGAATTGTGTGCATGGGTATATATGTATGTGTCTGTGTGTGTATATATATGTGTACATTGAGATGTAAAGGTATGTATATACATTGTGTATGGGGGTGGGTTGGGCCATTTCTTTTGTCTGTTTCCTTGCGCTACCTCGCAAACGCTGGAGACAGCGACAAAGCAAAATAATAATAATAGTAATAATAATAAGTTTGAATAGAAAATTTGGAGGAAGTGAAGTGTTTCAGATATCTGCAAGTGGACTTAGCAGCAGATGGAACCATGGAAGTGAGTCACAGGGTGGGGGAGGGGGCGAAGGTTCTGGGAGCGAAGAAGAATGTGTGGAAGGAGAGATCAATATCTCGGAGAGCAAAAATGGGTATGTTTGAAGGAATAGTAGTTCCAACAAAAGTATATGGTTATGAGGCATGGGCTATAGATATGGTTGTACAGAGGAGGGTGGATATATTGGAAATGAAATGTTTGAGGACAATATGTGGTGTGAGGTGGTTTGATTGAGCAATGTAAGGGTAAGAGAGATGTGTGGAAATAAAAAGAGTTTGGTTGAGAGAACAGAAGAGGGTATGTTGAAATGGTTTTGACATATGGAGAGAATGATTGAGGAAAGATTGATGAAGATATATATATCAGAGGTGGAGGGAACAGTGAGAAGCAGGAGACCAAATTGGAGGTGGAAGGACAGAGTGAGAAAGAGTTTGAGCAATCGAGGCCTGAACATATAGGAGGGTGAGAGACATGCAAGGAATAGAGTAAATTGGAATGATGTGGTACACTGGGGTCAACATGCTGTCAGTGGACTGAACCAGGGCATGTGAAGGATCAGGGGTAAACCATGGAAAGGTCTGTGGGGTCTGGATGTTGATAGGGAGCTGTGGTTTTGGTGCATTAAATGAAAGCTAGAGACTGAGTGTGAACGAATGTGGCCTTTTTGTCTGTAGTCCTGGCGCTGTGTCACTGAAGTAGGGTATAGCGATGTTGTTTTTCAGTGGGACAGGGTAGTGACAGGAATGGATGAAGGCAAGCAAGCATGAATATGTACATGTGTATGTATGTTATATCTGTGTTGCATGTATATGTATGTCTGTATGTGGGCATTTATGTATATATGAATATACATATGTGAATAAGAGCAAGGTTATTAGGTACAGTAGGGTTGAGGGTCAAGTCAGTTGGGAGGTGAGTTTGAATGGAGAAAAACTGGAGGAAGTGAAGTGTTTTAGATATCTGGGAGTGGATCTGGCAGCGGATGGAACCATGGAAGCGGAAGTGGATCATAGGGTGGGGGAGGGGGCGAAAATTCTGGGAGCCTTGAAGAATGTGTGGAAGTCGAGAACATTATCTCGGAAAACAAAAATGGGTATGTTTGAAGGAATAGTGGTTCCAACAGTGTTGTATGGTTGCGAGGCGTGGGCTATGGATAGAGTTGTGCGCAGGAGGATGGATGTGCTGGAAATGAGATGTTTGAGGACAATGTGTGGTGTGAGGTGGTTTGATCGAGTAAGTAACGTAAGGGTAAGAGAGATGTGTGGAAATAAAAAGAGCATGGTTGAGAGAGCAGAAGAGGGTGTTTTGAAATGGTTCGGGCACATGGAGAGAATGAGTGAGGAAAGATTGACCAAGAGAATATATGTGTCGGAGGTGGAGGGAACGAGGAGAAGAGGGAGACCAAATTGGAGGTGGGAAGATGGAGTGAAAAAGATTTTGTGTGATCGGGGCCTGAACATGCAGGAGGGTGAAAGGAGGGCAAGGAATAGAGTGAATTGGAGCGATGTGGTATACCGGGGTTGACGTGCTGTCAGTGGATTGAATCAAGGCATGTGAAGCGTCTGGGGTAAACCATGGAAAGCTGTGTAGGTATGTATATTTGCGTATGTGGACGTGTGTATATACGTGTGTGTGGGGGTGGGTTGGGCCATTTCTTTTGTCTGTTTCCTTGCGCTACCTCGCAAACGTGGGAGACAGCGACAAAGCAAAAAAAAAAAAAAGAAATATATATATATATATATATATATATATATATATATATATATATATTTTTTTTTTTTTTTTTTATTATGGAAGAGTGATAATGGGTATGTTTGAAAGTATAATAGTCCAAACAATATTATATGGATGTGAGCCATGGGCCATAGCTGAGGATGAGTGGAGGAGGGTGGAGGTTATGAAAATGAAATGTTTGAGGACAATATGTGGTGTGAGGTGGTTCGATCGAGTAAGTAATTAAATGGTAAGAGAGATGTGTGGTACTAAGCAGTGCAGTTAAGAGAGTTTCAGAGGTTGTGCTGAAATGGTTTTGTCATATATTAGGATAAAGGAAGGAGGGGTTAACAAAGAGGATATAGATGACAGAAGTGGAAGGAACAAGGAGAAGAAGGTAACCAAATTGGAGATGGAAGGATGAAGTGAAAAAGATTTTGAGTGATTGGGGCCTAAACTTCCTTGACGGTCGAAAGTATTTACAGGATAGAGTAAATTAGAACAGTGTAGTATACAGGGGCCACCATCGTGCTTTCAGTGGACAGAACCATGGCATGTGAAGCATATGGAAACCATAGAAAGTCTATGGGGCCTGGTTGTGGAGAAAGCTGTGGTGTCCTTGCATTAAACATAATACCTAGAGAATGGATGTGAATGAATATGAAACTTTCCTCATCTCTTCATTTTACTACCTTTGCTAACATGGGAAATAGCGATCAGTTGTTAAAAACAAAGCGGTTGTGTAAAAATGATTAGGGTACATCTTGTAAAAAGCTTGTTTTATAGACTTCCTTTTGTTGGCTTTATAAACCAGCTTCCTGTGACTCTTTTACTTCTGTCTATTCTCTGATGTGTAGTGAATTTTAGCAGTATTTGAATTAAAAGAATTATAAACCATTTAACAACCCTAACGATTTCAGCATTGTCATGTAGACAACCCTTTCAGTGCCCTGGGCATCACATGATGCTTTATATAGAAAGTGCTGTGCACAGCATTGACATTTTTAGTGGCTTTTACCAACATCTAGAATTCCATCTGATGTTTGCCTTTTCCCCATACTTATAGATGTTACTAGTTACCTTCTGTTACCATTGGAAGAAGTATCATGTGCTTCATTTATCTGTTGATTGGCATGAAAGTTGCATTACAGTTGCGAATAGATTCCCATGGTGCAGTTTGGTCAGTTAAACACACACTGTTAGTGGTGTTGAAATTTCCAAACAAGCGGTCAGTGTCGAGCCTGGTTACTGTCATTAGTTAGGTGAATGAGTGGGAGGGAGGGTAGTATCTAAGCAGCTGGTGGGTCCCAGGCTAGGCTTGTCACCCCGAGATCATTGTATAAATTCATTACCCATCTGATACATAATACATATAATGGTATCTGATACTTCAGGTTGAAGTTTCCTATAGTGTGTTATAACACTGTGATGACTTAACCATTTCTGGATTTATGCACACTGTGACACACGTAAGTCGGCCTGGTTTGTGGTAGGAGTGTAATGGTAAGATATCTTACCAGTACACTCCACAGGTTTTTTCTGCCTCTTCTCTAGGTATATTTAGGACTGCATTAGCAATGTGGTTTCAGAAGTGGTAGGGGATGTGTGGATCAGGTGTTTGCTTTGAAGAATGTATGTGAGAAATACTTAGAAAAACAAATGGATTTGTTTGTAGCATTTGTGGATCTGGAGAAGGCATATGGTAGAGTTGATAGAGATGCTCTGTGGAAGGTACTAAGAATATATGGTGTGGGAGGCAAGTTGTTAGAAGCAGTGAAAAGTTTTTATCGAGGAAGTAAGGCATGTGTAGGTGTAGGAAGAGAGGAAAGTGATTGGTTCTCAGTGAACGTTGGTGTGCGGCAGGGGTGTGTGATGTCTCCATGGTTGTTTAATTTGTTTATGGATGGGGTTGTTAGGGAGATGAATGCAAGAGTTTTGGAAAGAGGGGCAAGTATGCAGTCTGTTGTAGATGAGAGAGCTTGGGAAGTGAGTCAGTTGTTGTTCGCTTATGATACAGCGCTGGTGGCTGATTCATGTGAGAAACTGCAGAAGCTGGTGACTGAGCTTGGTAAAGTGTGTGAAAGAAGAAAGCTGAGAGTAAATGTGAATAAGAGCAAGGTTATCAGGTACAGTAGGGTTGAGGGACAAGTCAATTGGGAGGTAAGTTTGATTGGAGAAAAACTGGAGGAAGTGAAGTGGTTTAGATATCTGTGAGTGGATTTGGTGGCGGATGGAACCATGGAAGCGGAAGTGAATCATAGGGTGGGGGAGGGGGCGAAAGTTCTGGGAGCGTGAAGAATGTGTGGAAGTCGAAAACATTATCTCAGAAAGCAAAATGGGTATGTTTGAAGGTATAGTGGTTCCAACAATGTTATATGGTTGTGAGGCGTGGGCTATAGATAGAGTTGTGTGGAGGAGGGTGGATGTGCTGGAAATGAGATGTTTGAGGACAATATGTGGTGTGAGGTGGTTTGATTGAGTAAGCAATAATAGGGTAAGAGAGATGTGTGGTAATAAAAAGAGTGTGGTTGAGAGAGCAGAAGAGAGTGTTTTGAAATGGTTTGGTCACATGGAGAGAATGAGTGAGGAAAGATTGACCAAGAGGATATATGTGTCGGAGGTGGAGGGAACGAGGAGAAGTGGGAGACCAAATTGGAAGTGGAAAGATGGAGTGAAAAAGATCTTGAGTGATTGTGGCCTAAACATGCAGGAGGGTGAAAGGCATGCAGGGAATAGAGTGAATTGGAACAATGGGGTCGACGTGCTGTCAGTGGATTGAACCAGGGCATGTGAAGGGTATGGGGTAAACCATGGAAAGTTGTGTGGGGCCTGGATGTGGAAAGGGAGCTGTGGTTTCGGTGCATTATTACATGACATCTAGAAACTGAGTGTGAACAAATGTGGCCTTTGTTGTCTTTTCTTAGCGCTACCTCACACACACGTGGGAGATGGGGGTTGTTATTTCATGTGTGGTGGGGTGGCGATGGAAATGAATAAAAGCAGACAGTATGAATTATGTACATGTGTATATATATGTATATGTCTGTGTGTGTGTATATATATGTGTATGTTGAGATGTATAGGTATGTATGTTTGCATGTGTGGACGTGTATGTATATACATGTGTATGTGGGTGGGTTGGGCCATTCCTTCGTCTGTTTCCTTGCGCTACCTTGCTAACGCAGGAGACAGCAACAGAGTAAAATAGAAATAAATTACTTGTTCTGTGGTTGGTATATTATTCTCATTTGATGCTCTTTAACCTAAGAAAGTAGTTTTCTCCTCTGTAGTATTATTTATATATTTGAGATGTGTTTTATGTTTGGTAGACTGATTTGATGAGAGCACGTGTTAAATTATTTTTTATTTGGTTACAAATCTTTTCTTATTATATATCGTTGTTCTCTCTCATTAGGACACAAATTGGGCAAATTAGATCGCATACATTGTTCTGATGTGTTTGAGCTATTTATGGGATTTTGTCATACTAAGCATTCCTTAATTTTCTTCACCTGCCTTCGTATCAAACTTATAATCAGTTGGTAATGCAGTAAAATGTATTTTTCATTTATTTCTTTTTATACACAATTCTTCTCTATAAGTTTGTAATTAATGCTTGAATAGATAGTCATAAGTAGAAAAATATTCTTGAAAATAGATGAAGTAGATAAAAGAATTACTGAGCATTAGTGATCATGTGTATAATTGATGAAATAATGTGATGATTGAAAGTCTTATGAAGTCTTACCATGCATTGGCGATCATGTTTGGTTTGAAATATTCAACATATAATGATAAAATGAAATGGTAAAATGTATTATTCTTATTTTATACTCAGTTTTCTTCAGTTGGTTCATGCCTAATGTTTTGAAAAATTACGAGAAAATGAGTGAAATAAATGTAGTCCTTTCTGTCTTTAGTATTCATTTATTGTTCTCACCTGGCTAGCCACACAAAATTGAGAATTTTGAGTAATTCGGTAAATCAGGAATAGAAAAATTGAATTTAAGAATGCGTAAAACATTGCTATACCAATATAAAAAGGGACAAACATTTTATGTCTTTGTGTGTCTGTCCATTGTCTAATACTTCCATAGCATTTTGTAGTATGATAGCCCAACATTTCAGTGGTTGTTATATTGCACTTTTCTGACCCACATGATCTTTCCTTTTCTTGACTTTCAAAATTGTTGACGACACCTAACTCGCTTAATTCTTTCTTTGTAAATCATGATTTTCCTGCGGTGAGTGCTGTGCACTAACCCTGCCTTTTGGCAAAAGGGGAGGAGCAATAAGTAGTAGATAGAAACATTAGACATGAACATTAGGGAGAAACATGATAGAAGTAGAAGTTTGGAACATCAGGCAGGAATGTTAGGTAGAAGCCTCTGAAAACATTGCTCTAGATTTCCCCTCTACCATTGGCACTAATGGCTATGAAGCGGCACTGTAGTTCACCATTATAGAAACTCTTTCTGTGGCCACCCACTTGAGGGAATTCCCAGAGGATCGGGAATCAGAGATATAGATAGATAGCTAGTTAATTTGAAATAAGAGGATGTTTTTGCTCAGTTCATAACCCCTTCCACCCCTCATTTGGGGATGGGGGATATTATATCTGCATATATTCTTTGGGAAACGCAGATTGATAATACAAAGTTTATTTCAATACTGTAACAATTTTTAAAATATGCTAGGGTTAAATCTAGGGAGGACCTAGGAAGATATGAGGAGAAAATGGGGAAGATTTGCAGATAACTTAGGGAAAGAGTTATCGTTGAGCTGGGGAGTAGCTGGGAAAAGGTATTGAAGACATGGGGAGTACCTGGGAAGATTTAGGGAAAATGTTGCAAAAGCTTGGGAAGACCTGGAAGACTTGGTGAGGACCTTGAAAAATATGGACTAGGTCGGGGAAAGACATGGTGAGGACCTGGGAAGCATCTTTCAATAATGGTCTTGAGTTTGTAAACATACTCTACTTTGTTGTCTATATTCAATATTTATAATACAAAAGTCAGTATGTCTGTGTGATTGTTTCTTCTCAGACCACTCCAATGTCACTTGGGCCAGTCTCAGCCAAATTTTATGGGATAGTAGTTTATTCATTTTCATGTATTTATATGTGTATAAACATTTTAGAATGGCTTCCAGAGGTTGTTAGTCTCAGAAGAAAGCACCTATAGTGTTGGTCACTATTGATATGACACATAACAGCCATACAATCATCAAAGTACTAGTGGAGGGATTTAAACAAACCTGCTAATGTTAGTATTCGTGATGATATCTTGAGTCTGTTATGTAAGTCTTCATGTGATGACTTGCATAGATGAATTCAGGATTGAGAAATTTTTTTGAATATTTGAGAATATCTTGCACAAAGAGTGTCCCTGGATGATACGAGGAGAGTGCCTCTGGATGGTATGACTACTGCCGTGAAAAGGTTAATCATAATGTGTACCCAACAACCCAGCTTGTGATGTACCTTCTAAGTTAACAACTAGTGCTTTGTGATTTAGTCTTCCCTTTGTGTTTCATAGAAAGTCTTTCCTCTTAGTGTTCTGACTTGTGAAAATGTGATGGCTGTTTTCATCATCTGAACCACATATACTCTCATAAACAATCTTGTAAAGTGGGGATTTGGGTGTAGAGGGATTATGTGTTTTAAGGTAGGGATTTGGGTGTAGAAGGATTATGTGTTGTTTTCCTACCATAGTTATCTCTAGGTATCTGCATTCTGGGTAAAGAGGTGTGTGACATCTGTGCATGATACTGGTGAGGAGAGAAGGCAAATGATACTTTAAATATGGGCATTTAAAGTGGGCTCACAACTTTAGCACCTCTTAACCAGGCACCCACACATATTTGCAAAATGTTTCTAAAGGATTGATATTCAGGTCTGTGAATACCTGAAGAGTTCATATTAATTTGATTTACATCATTTTTTTCGAGCCCTTCACTTTTCCTTTCATTGGAGATAACCATGATTAGGGTATGTTTTTGCTTGAGCTGTGTTTACTACAGTAAAATAAGGATGCATTAATATGGATTTGGAAAGGGGATAATGCAAAAGAAAGGTCACTGGGAAGTGCAGCCTGAATATAGTATGCATAGAAGAATTTGTTAAGAGCTTTTATAATGGAATATGGGTGGTTTGAAATAAATATTGGAGTCTGCCAAGGCTGTATGTCACCAAGGGTACATAAGGTTTTTGTGGATAGGGTATTATGTGATAAGAGAGAATTGGAGAAATTGTGGTGTTAGAGATGCATACTGGTAGTTAACACATTTGCTGCAGATGATGCTGTGTTGGAAGTTAATCATAGGAATAGCAGTTTTGATGATAATTGAGGTGTATTGGAGAAGGAAGCTGAATGTAGGAATTAATAAAAGTAAGACACCAAATTTTTAAAGGGATAGATCACAGTGTGATACCGCTTTGCATGGTGAAGTGAGAGTTGTTAAAGAGTTAGGGTATTTAGGAGTCTGTTCAGCACAAATGGTTGTGGGAAGTTAAAGTTGATAACAGCCTTGTAAGAGTGAAAAGAATAGAGATGCATATGATATATGAATGTGAAACTCAAGTCTTCCATTCATGTGAAACTCAAGTCTAATTTGGTCAGGAAGATTAAAAAGAGAACAATATGGATAGGTAACTTGCATATTTTAGTTGAAGTTAGGAGGATGGTTAGAATGAAGAAGGATGTGTGGTGTGAAAGGCACATGAATTAAATACTTTTAGGATGATACTGATGTTCAGAATATAAGACAGATAATAGGTTGATCATGAAGATACTTTCATTTGTTTTGTTAAGGTACAAGTGAGAAATTAGACTGCAGAAGAGATGGATAGATGCAGTAAAAGAATTGGTAAGGACTAGGGATATTTCAGATAAAGATACTAGAAGAAGAATTTTGGATGGGAATCACAGTATTTTTTTTTTTTTACTGTACGTGGTGCATTGAATGGAAAATTAGTCTCACTTGATGAATCAACATAATGTGTAAAGTGAAAAAGTAAGAAGTTATTTTATGATTTTGGAAGTCTGTGATTCATTTTAACCTTAGACTGAGGATGTGTAAAATTGTCTCTGGTTGTATAAATCTGATTAGCCACATGGACTGAAGGGGGATTTAATAACATATTATCTCATTTTCTTGTTTTTTAAACATATGACAGCAGAAGGGTAGAAAAACATCAGTGTTCTCATATAAAGCAGTAAGACAGTTCTTTTCAGTTAGTTTTATGTGTTGGATTACTTCACTCTTATGATATTTAAAGAAGATGAATATAGTGTTTTGAAACATTAGGTTTCTTTCAGTACATAGCATTTTAAATAATCTAATTTCCACTAAATTGCATCTTTGATTATGTTCAGTTTTGGAAAGTTTTATTATTGAATTGAAACATTGTAGGTGGTGCATATCTTTCTCAGTATTGCATTATTATTATATTCATTGATTCCTGGCGCTACCCAGCCCCACTGTTTCCTATGGAGTGGGGTAGTACCAGGAATGGATGAAGGCAAGGAAGTACGAATATGTACATGTGTATATATGTATATGTCTGTGTGTGTTTATGTGTATATTATATGTATATGTATGTATATGTGTGTGTATGGGCATCTTTGTATATATATGTGTGTATGAGTGGATGGGGCATTCTTCATCTGTTTCTTGGTGCTACCTCACTGATGCGGGAAACAGTGATCAATTATGATAGATGAAATATTGTTAATTGGTGATTATGAATTATACAGTACTTACCATATAACCCCCGACAGGGTTTTCAGGGTGGGAACATGTATCCGCCAACACCGAAATCAGGGTCAGCCCCAAGTCCTGGCCCCACTGGTCCAAGTGCCCCCTCAGGCTTTACGAATCAGCGTCGACACCCTGATTTTGAAAAGTCACAGCCATCAGGTAAGGAGCTTGTAGGTTTGGAATAGTCTAAATCTAGATGGTATAATTATACAGTGAAATGATTTTGAAGATACTTGACTGAGCAAGAATGACTTTTATCTCTTTTTTCATGATCTGTCTATCTATCTATATCTCTGACACCTGTTCCACTTGGAACTCCCTTAAAGGGGTGGCCATGACAACAGCGTCTCCATAACTAAAGAACTCCAGTGCCACTTCATACCCTTTAGTGCTTCACCCTTAACAGGTCACTGGCAGAGGGCAAGTCTAGTGCAGCGTTTGCAGAGGCTCCTATCTAATGTTTCCAATGACTGCTTCTATCTAGTGCTCCTACCTACTGCTTTTACTTAATAATTCTGCCTAAATCTTCCTACCCACTACTTCTATATACTGCTTCTATCATTTTGCCAAAAAGCATGATTATGATATATTTAAAATAGATATATAGATTAAGAATAGAGAAAAACACTAAACAGATGATATGTGCATTTGAAATGAATGTTTAGATTAGGAGTAGAGAAAAAAACCATAATGATGGTACGCTCTTTTAGGGTGGCGTGCGAATAGCCAGTATGGTGGTTATACGGGCCAGAGCCAGCCAGGTGCTCCACAGCAGCCTTGGAGTCGGCCTAATGACTCTGCACCTTCTGGAGCCCCGTCCTCACAGTGGAGTCAACCCAGGTTTCCAGGTTCTCAACCTCAGTACCCAGGAGCGGTAAGGGTCACTTAATTGTTTCTCAGATTTCATTTTTGTAGATGATATTGTTGCATTATGGATAAACTATCAGAACTGAAAATTCCCTGTTATTCATGCAAATACAGAAAAATTGAATGTTTTTTGTTAGAATTTTGCTATTTCATTAAGAAAATAACTTCATTTTCACTTTATTTGAATTAAAATATGTTATGGCTTTGTTTCTTTTCATATATGCTTAGGAAATTCCTGACAATTTGTGAGCTTGTATCCCTGAATTATGTGAGTCAGAAAACTACAGAAGATGTTTGTTAAGAAAATATGCAGGTTAGATAGGTTCATGGAACCTCTAAACCCCCCATGCTATGTCTGAAATAAAATATTAATAAAGGTGTACTCTTCAGTTTCTGTTGAACTAATATGATATAACTTTGATGCCCCAATTAACTTATAGATATTGTGCAGAAAATAGAACAGAGGATATACCTTAATTAGTTAACAAACTTTATGTAGTCTTCTAGTGTTTTCTCATTGAGTAGTTGATGCTCATGGTGATGAGGGGTTAGTGTTTTCTCAAAGAGTAGTTGATGCTTATGGTGGTGAGGGATGTACTGCTGGTTTTCGTGTTACCTGTGTATCATGGCTGACTTAGGAATCACTTTATCTGTTGTTTTCTTTCATTGTCTCTGTCTGTTTGTTGGTAGTCCATCTGTTGTCCATCTTTATTTTATAGTTTTGTCTGTTGCTGGGAATCACACCCTGGTTGTATAAAGATGCATTTATCTTGCCTCACGTTAGCTAGATCAGATGCATCAAACTGTATACTTTATACTGCAGCTAAAGAATTGAATAGGTGAAAACTAATATATTTATTTATTATACTTTGTCACTGTCTCCCGCGTTAGCAAGGTAACGCAAAGAAACAGACGAAAGAATGGCCCATCCCTCCCACATACACATGTATATACATGCACGTCCACACACGCACATATACATACCTATGCATCTCAACGTATACATATATATACACACACAGACATATACATATATACACATGTACATAATTCATACTGTCTGCCCTTATTCGTTCCCATCGCCACCCCGCCACACATGAAATGACAACCCCCTCCCCCCTTATGTGCATGAGGTAGTGCTAGGAAAAGACAACAAAGGCCACATTCGCTCACACTCAGTCTCTAGCTGTCATGTGTAATGCACCAAAACCACAGCTCCCTTTTGTCAGAGTTATTCCCTATATAGAAAGATGTAACCTGGAACCATGTGCTCAAGCACTAATGACTTTGATTTTTGTCATACTAATGACTTTGATTTTTGTCATTCAGAATACAGTGGTTTACACTGGATGAGGTATATAACCAGTACTACCTGCCCAGGTAATGGAAGGGTTAGTGACATCTGCATAGTGAGCCATTGCTTCAGTGGTTGTCAAGTTGCATTTAATTGCTGTTTCCCACATCAGCGAGGTAGTGCCAGGAAACAGATGAAGAATGGCCCATCCGCTCATTTACACATATATACATAAACGTCCATACACGCACTCATACATACATATACATATCATCTTTTTCTCTTTTTTAAATTATTCGCCATTTCCCGCATTAGCGAGGTAGCGTTAAGAACAGAGGACTGGGCTTTTTTTGGAATATCCTCACCTGGCCCCCTCTGTTCCTTCTTTTGGGAAAAAAAAAAAAAAAACGAGAGGGGAGGATTTCCAGCCCACGCTCCCTCCCCTTTTAGTCGCCCTCTACGACACGCAGGGAATATGGGGAAGTATTCTTAATCCCCTATCCCCATATACATACACAGATATATACATACATTCACATACTTGCTTGCCTTCATCCATTCCTGTAAGATGGTTGATATTGAGGTTGAAGGTAGGAAAGGCACCTGCAGTGGATAGGTTTACAGGTAAAATGCTGAATTATGGAGGCATGGGCTATAGATATAGAGTTGTGTGGAGGAGGGTGGATGTGCTGGAAATGAGATGTTTGAGGACAATGTGTGGTGTGAGGTGGTTTGATTGAGTAAGTAACGTAAGGGTAAGAGAGATGTGTGGAAATAAAAAGAGCGTGGTTGAGAGAGCAGAAGAGGGTGTTTTGAAATGGTTTGGGCACATGGAGAGAATGAGTGAGGAAAGATTGACCAAGAGGATATATGTGTCGGAGGTGGAGGGAACGAGGAGAAGTGGGAGACCAAATTGGAGGTGGAAAGATGGAGTGAAAAAGATTTTGTGTGATCGGGGCCTGAACATGCAGGAGGGTGAAAGGAGGGCAAGGAATAGAGTGAATTGGATCGATGTGGTATACAGGGGTTGACGTGCTGTCAGTGGATTGAATCAGTGCATGTGAAGCGTCTGGGGTAAACCATGGAAAGCTGTGTAGGTATGTATATTTGCGTGTGTGGATGTGTATGTATATACATGTGTATGGGGGTGGGTTGGGCCATTTCTTTCGTCTGTTTCCTTGCGTTACCTCGCAAACGCGGGAGACAGCGACAAAGCAAAAAAAAAAAAAAAAAATATTTATTATACTTTGTTGCTGTCTCCTGCAATAGTGACATAGCGCAAGGAAACAGATGAAAGAATGGCCCAACCCGACCACATACACACGTATATACATAAACGCCCACACATGTACATGTACATACCCATACATTTCAACGTATACATACATATACATACACAGATATGTA
Source organism: Panulirus ornatus (assembly GCF_036320965.1). Taxonomy (NCBI): domain Eukaryota; kingdom Metazoa; phylum Arthropoda; class Malacostraca; order Decapoda; family Palinuridae; genus Panulirus; species Panulirus ornatus. The sequence continues at coordinate 12,085,904 of NC_092267.1, read as the reverse complement.
CATAAATACACATGTACATATTCATACATGCTGCCTTCATCTACTCCTGCCCCCACATTGCTACACATGAAATGGCACGCCCCTCTCTCCGCGTGCATGCAAGATAGTGCTAGGAAAAGACAACAAAGGCCACATTCGTTCACACTCAGTCTCTAGCTGTCGTGTGTGATGCACTGAAAGTACAGCTCCCTTTCCACATCCAGGCCCCACAAAACTTTCCATGGTTTACCCCATATGCTTCACATTCCCTGGTTCATTCGATTGACAGCACGTCGACCCCAGTACACCACACCGTTCTAATTCACTCTATTCCTTGTACGCCTCTCACCCTCTATGTTCAGGCTCCGATCGCTCAAAATCTTTTTCACTCCATCTTTCCACCTCCAATATGGTCTCCCACTTGGAAGGGAGACCTGTGTGTGAGGAAGTACCAGGAGAGATTGAGTGCAGAATGGAAAAAGGTGAGAGCGAATGATTTAAGGGGAGTGGGGAGGAATGGGATGTATTTAGGGAAGCAGTGATGGCTTGTGCAAAAGGTGCCTGTGGCATGAGAAAGGTGGGAGGTGGGCAGATTAGAAAGGGTAGTGATTGGTGGGATGAAGTCAGATTTTTAATGAAAGAGAAGAGAGAGAGACACTTGGATTTTTGCAGGGAAATAGTGCAAATGACTGGATGATGTATAAAAGAAAGAGGCAAAAGGTGCAAGAGGTGAAAAGGCAAATAAGAGTGGGGGTGAGAGAGTATCATTAAATTTTAGGGAGAATTAAAAGATGTTTTGGAAGGAGGTAAATAAAGTGCGTAAGACAAGAGAACAAATGGGAACATCCGTTGAGGGGGCAAATGGGGAGGTATTAACAAGTAGTGTTTAAGTGAGAGGGAGATGGAGTGAGTATTTTGAAAGTTTGCTGATTTAGTTTGATGATAGAGTGGAAGATGAAAGTCGGCAAGGCAGCGGGTTTGGATGGTATTACAGTGGAATTTATTATAAAAGGGGGTGACTGTGTTGTTGACTGGTTTGTGAGGATATTCAGTGTATGTATGGTTCATGGTGAAGTGCCTGAGGATTGGCAGAATGTATGCATAGTGCCATTGTACAGAGGCAAAGGCGATAAAGGTGAGTGTTCAAATTACAGAGATATAAGTTTGTTGAGTATTCCTGGGAAATTATATGGGAGGTTATTGATTGAGAGAATGAAGGCATGTATAGAGCATCATATTGGGGAAGAGCAGTGTGGTTTCAGAAGTGGTACAGGATGTGTGTACCAGGTGTTTGCTTTGAAGAATGTATGTGAGAAGTACTTAGAAAAACAATTGGATTTGTATGCAGCATTTATGGATCTGGAGAAGGCATATGATAGAGTTGATAGGGATGCTTTGTGGAAGGTATTAAGAGTATGGTGTGGGAGGTAAGTTGGTAGAAGCAGTGAAATGTTTTTACCAAGGATGTGAAACGTGTACAGATAAGAAGAGCGGAAAGTGATTGGTTCCCACTGACTGTTGTTTGTGGCAGGGATGCGTGATGTCTCCATGGTTGTTTAATTTGTTTATGGATGTGGTGGTTAGGTAGGTACATGCAAGAGTTTTGGATAGAGGGGCAAGTTTATAGTCTGTTGTGGATGAGAGAGCATGGGAAGTGAGTCAGTTGTTGTTCACTGATGATACAGCGTTGGTGGCTGATTCAGGTGAGAAACTGCAGAAGTTGGTGATTGAGGTTGATAAAGTGTGTGAAAAAAGAAAGCTGAGAGTAAATGTGAATAAGAGAAAGGTTATTAGGTTCAGTAGGGCTGAGGGACAAGTCTCTTGGGAGGTGAGTTTGAATGGAGAAAAACTGGAGGAAGTTAAGTTTCTTGGGTATCTGGGAGTGGACTTAGCAGCAGATGGAATCATGGAAGTTGAAGTGAGTGACTGGGCAGAGGAGGGGGCGAAGGTTCTGGGAGCATTGAAGAATGTATGGAAGTCGAGAACATTATCTTGGAGAGCATGGGTATATACACATGTGCATAATTCATACTGTCTGCCTTTTTTCATTTTCATCGCCACCTTGCCACACATGAAATAAAAACCCCCTCCCCCCCTCATGTGCATGAGGTAGCGCTAGGAAAAAAAAAAACAAAGGCCCCATTCGTTCACACTCAGTCTGTAGCTGTCATGTAATAATGCACCGAAACCACAGCTCCCTTTCCACATCCAGGTCCCACAGAACTTTCCATGGTTTACCCCAGACGCTTCACATGCCCTGGTTCAATCCATTGACAGCACGTCGACCCCGGTATACCACATCGTGCCAATTCACTCTATTCCTTGCACGCCTTTCACCCTCCTGCATGTTCAGGCCCCGATCACTCAAAATCTTTTTAACTCCATCCTTCCACCTCCAATTTGGTCTCCCACTTCTCCTCGTTCCCTCCACCTCCGACACATATATCCTCTTTGTCAATCTTTCCTCACTCATTCTCTCCATGTGACCAAACCATTTCAAAACACCCTCTTCTCTTCTGCTCTCTCAACCACACTCTTTTTATTACCACACATCTCTCTTACCCTATTATTACTTACTCAATCAAACCACCTCACACCACATATTGTCCTCAAACATCTCATTTCCAGCACATCCACCCTCTTCCACACAACTCTACCCATAGCCCATGCCTCGCAACCATATAACATTGTTGGAACCACTATTCCTTCAAACATACCCATTTTTGCTTTCCGAGATAATGTTCTTGACTTACACACATTCTTCAAGGCTCCCAGAATTTTCGCCCCTTCCCCCACTCTATGATTCACTTCCGCTTCCATGGTTTCATCCGCTGCCAAATCCACTCCCAGATATCTAAAACACTTCACTTCCTTCAGTTTTTCTCCATTCAAACCTACCTCCCAATTGACTTGACCCTCAACCCTACTGTACCTAATAACCTTGCTCTTATTCACATTTACTCTCAACTTTCTTCTTTCACACACTTTACCAAACTCAGTCACCAGCTTCTGCAGTTTCTCACCTGAATCAGCCACCAGCGCTGTATCATCAGCGAACAAAAACTGACTCACTTCCCAAGCTCTCTCATGCATAACAGACTGCATACTTGCCCCTCTTTCCAAAACTCTTGCATTCATCTCTCCAACAACCCCATCCATAAACAAATTAAACAACCATGGAGACATCACACACCCCTGCCGCAAACCAACATTCACTGAGAACCAATCACTTTCCTCTCTTCCTACACATACACATGCCTTACATCCTCGATAAAAACTTTTCACAGCTTCTAACAACTTGCCTCCCACACAATATACTCTTAATACCTTCCACGGAGCATCTCTATCAACTCTTATCATATGCCTTCTCCAGATCCATAAATGCTACATACAAATCCATTTGCTTTTCTAAGTATTTCTCACATACATTCCTCACAGCAAACACCTGATCCACACATCCTCTACCACTTCTGAAACCACACTGCTCTTCCCCAATCTGATGCTCTGTACATGCCTTCACCCTCTCAATCAATACCCTCCCATATAATTTACCAGGAATACTCAACAAACTTATACCTCTGTAATTTGAGCACTCACTCTTATCCCCTTTGCCTTTGTACAATGGCACTATGCAAGGATTCTGCCAATCCTCAGGCACCTCACCATGAGTCATTCATACATTAAATAACCTTACCAACCAGTCAACAATACAGTCACCCCTTTTTTAATAAATTCCATTGCAATACCATCCAAACCTGCTGCCTTGCCGGCTTTCATCTTCCGCAAAGCTTTTACTACCTCTTCTCTGTTTACCAAATCATTTTCCCTAACCCTCTCACTTTGTACACCACCTCGACCAAAACACCCTTTATCTGCCACTCTATCATCAAACACATTCAACAATCCTTCAAAATACTCACTCCATCTCCTTCTCACATCACCACTACTTGTTATCACCTCCCCATTAGCCCCCTTCACTGAAGTTCCCATTGATTCCCTTGTCTTACACACTTTATTTACCTCCTTCCAAAACCTCTTTTTTTCTCCCTAGAATTTAATGATATTCTCTCACCCCAACTCTCATTTGCCCTCTTTTTCACCTCTTGCACCTTTCTCTTGACCTCCTGTCATACATCTCCCAGTCATTTGCATTATTTCCCTGCAAAAATTATCCAAATGCCTCTCTCTTCTCTTTCACTAATAATCTTACTTCTTCATCCCACCACTCACTACCCTTTCTAATCTGCCCATCTCCCATGCATCTCATGCCACAAGCATCTTATGTGCAAACCATTACTGCTTCCCTTAATACATCCCATTCCTCCCCCACTCCCCTTACCTCCTTTGTTCTCACCTTTTTCCATTCTGTACTCAGTCTCTCCTGGTACTTCCTCACACAAGTCTCCTTCCCAAGCTCACTTGCTCTCACCACTCTCTTATTATTTTTGCTATTTTGCTTTGTCGCTGTCTCCCGCGTTAGCGAGGTAGCGCAAGGAAACAGACGAAAGAATGACCCAACCCACCCACATACACATGTATATACATACACATCTATACACGCAAGTATACATACCTTTACATCTCAATATATACATATATATATATACACAGACATATACATATGTACACATATGCATACTTCATACTGTCTACCTTTATTCATTCCCATCACCACCTTGCCACACAGAAAATAACAACCCCCTCCAACCTCATGTGTGCGAGGTAGTGCTAAGAAAGGACAATGAAGGCCACATTCGTTCACAGTCTCTAACTGTCATGTAATAATGCACCGAAACCACAGTTCCCTTTCCACATCCAGGCCCCACAGAACTTTCCATTGTTTACCCCAGACGCTTCACATGCCCTGGTTCAATCCATTGACAGCACGTCGACCTTAGTATACCACATCATTCCAATTCACTCTATTCCTTGCATACCTTTCACCCTCCTGCATGTTCAGGCCCCGATCACTCAAAATCTTTTTCACTCCATCTTTCCACCTTCAATTTGGTCTCCCACTTCTCCTCTTTCCCTCCACCTCTGGCACATATATCCTCTTGGTCAGTCTCTCCTCACTCATTCTCTCCATGTGATCATACCATTTCAAAACACCCTCTTCTGCTCTCTCAACCACACTCTTTTTATTACCACACATCTCTCTTACGCTATCATTACTTACTTGATCAAACCATCTCACACCACATATTGTCTTCAAACATCTCATTTCCAGCACATCCGCCCTCCTCCACACAACTCTATCCATAGCCCATGCCATGTAACCATATAACATTGTTGGAACCACTATTCCTTCAAACATACCCATTTTTGCTTTCCGAGATAATGTTCTCGACTTCCACACATTCTTCAGTGCTACCAGAATATATTTTTTTTTTTTTTTTTTTTTTTTGCCGCTGTCTCCCGCGTTTGCGAGGTAGCGCAAGGAAACAGACGAAAGAAATGGCCCAACCCACCCCCATACACATGTATATACATACATCCACACACGCAAATATACATACCTACACAGCTTTCCATGGTTTACCCCAGACGCCTCACATACCTTGATTCAATCCACTGACAGCACGTCAACCCCGGTATACCACATCGCTCCAATTCACTCTATTCCTTGCCCTCCTTTCACCCTCCTGCATGTTCAGGCCCCGATCACACAAAATCTTTTTCACTCCATCTTTCCACCTCCAATTTGGTCTCCCTCTTCTCCTCGTTCCCTCCACCTCCGACACATATATTCTCTTGGTCAATCTTTCCTCACTCATTCTCTCCATGTGCCCGAACCATTTCAAAACACCCTCTTCTGCTCTCTCAACCACGCTCTTTTTATTTCCACACATCTCTCTTACCCTTACGTTACTTACTCGATCAAACCACCTCACACCACACATTGTCCTCAAATATCTCATTTCCAGCACATCCATCCTCCTGCACACAACTCTATCCATAGCCCACGTCTCACAACCATACAACATTGTTGGAACCACTATTCCTTCAAACATACCCATTTTTGCTTTCCGAGATAATGTTCTCGACTTCCACACATTCTTCAAGGCTCCCAGAATTTTCGCCCCCTCCCCCACCCTATGATCCACTTCCGCTTCCATGGTTCCATCCGCTGCCAGATCCACTCCCAGATATCTAAAACACTTCACTTCCTCCAGTTTTTCTCCATTCAAACTCACCTCCCAATTGACTTGACCCTCAACCCTACTGTACCTAATAACCATTCTCTTATTCACCTTTACTCTTAACTTTCTTCTTTCACACACTTTACCAAACTCAGTCACCAGCTTCTGCAGTTTCTCACATGAATCAGCCACCAGCGCTGTATCATCAGCGAACAAGAACTGACTCACTTCCCAAGCTCTCTCATCCCCAACAGACTTCATACTTGCCCCTCTTTCCAAAACTCTTGCATTCACCTCCCTAACAACGCCATCCATAAACAAATTAAACAACCATGGAGACATCACACACCCCTGCTGCAAACCTACATTCACTGAGAACCAATCACTTTCCTCTCTTCCTACACGTACACATGCCTTACATCCTTGATAAAAACTTTTCACTGCTTCTAACAACTTGCCTCCCACACCATATATTCTTAATACCTTCCACAGAGCATCCCTATCAACTCTATCATATGCCTTCTCCAGATCCATAAATGCTACATACAAATCCATTTGCTTTTCTAAGTATTTCTCACATACATTCTTCAAAGCAAACACCTGATCCACACATCCTCTACCACTTCTGAAACCACACTGCTCTTCCCCAATCTGATGCTCTGTACATGCCTTCACCCTCTCAATCAATATCCTCCCATATAATTTACCAGGAATACTCAACAAACTTTTTTTTTTTTTTTTATACTTTGTCGCTGTCTCCCGCGTTTGCGAGGTAGCGCAAGGAAACAGACGAAAGAAATGGCCCAACCCCCCCCCCATACACATGTACATACACACGTCCACACACGCAAATATACATACCTACACAGCTTTCCATGGTTTACCCCGGACGCTTCACATGCCTTGATTCACTCCACTGACAGCACGTCAACCCCTGTATACCACATCGCTCCAATTCCCTCTATTCCTTGCCCTCCTTTCACCCTCCTGCATGTTCAGGCCCCGATCACACAAAATCTTTTTCACTCCATCTTTCCACCTCCAATTTGGTCTCCCTCTTCTCCTCGTTCCCTCCACCTCCGACACATATATCCTCTTGGTCAATCTTTCCTCACTCATTCTCTCCATGTGCCCAAACCATTTCAAAACACCCTCTTCTGCTCTCTCAACCACGCTCTTTTTATTTCCACACATCTCTCTTACCCTTACGTTACTTACTCGATCAAACCACCTCACACCACACATTGTCCTCAAACATCTCATTTCCAGCACATCCATCCTCCTGCGCACAACTCTATCCATAGCCCACGCCTCGCAACCATACAACATTGTTGGAACCACTATTCCTTCAAACATACCCATTTTTGCTTTCCGAGATAATGTTCTCGACTTCCACACATTTTTCAAGGCTCCCAAAATTTTCGCCCCCTCCCCCACCCTATGATCCACTTCTGCTTCCATGGTTCCATCCGCTGACAGATCCACTCCCAGATATCTAAAACACTTTACTTCCTCCAGTTTTTCTCCATTCAAACTCACCTCCCAATTGACTTGACCCTCAACCCTACTGTACCTAATAACCTTGCTCTTATTCACATTTACTCTTAACTTTCTTCTTCCACACACTTTACCAAACTCAGTCACTAGCTTCTGCAGTTTCTCACATGAATCAGCCACCAGCGCTGTATCATCAGCGAACAACAACTGACTCACTTCCCAAGCTCTCTCATCCCCAACAGACTTCATACTTGCCCCTCTTTCCAGGACTCTTGCATTTACCTCCCTAACAACCCCATCCATAAACAAATTAAACAACCATGGAGACATCACACACCCCTGCCGCAAACCTACATTCACTGAGAACCAATCACTTTCCTCTCTTCCTACACGTACACATGCCTTACATCCTCGATAAAAACTTTTCACTGCTTCTAACAACTTGCCTCCCACACCATATATTCTTAATACCTTCCACAGAGCATCTCTATCAACTCTATCATATGCCTTCTCCAGATCCATAAATGCTACATACAAATCCATGAGTCATACATACATTAAATAACCTTACCAACCAGTCAACAATACAGTCACCCCCTTTTTTAATAAATTCCACTGCAATACCATCCAAACCTGCTGCCTTGCCGGCTTTCATCTTCCGCAAAGCTTTTACTACCTCTTCTCTGTTTACCAAATCATCTTCCCTAAGCCTCTCACTTTGCACACCACCTCGACCAAAACACCCTATATCTGCCACTCTATCATCAAAAACATTCAACAAACCTTCAAAATACTCACTCCATCTCCTTCTCACATCACCACTACTTGTTATCACCTCCCCATTTGCGCCCTTCACTGAAGTTCCCATTTGCTCCCTTGTCTTACGCACTTTATATACCTCCTTCCAGAACATCTTTTTATTCTCCCTAAAATTTAATGATACTCTCTCACCCCAACTCTCATTTGCCCTTTTTTTCACCTCTTGCACTTTTCTCTTGACCTCCTGTCTCTTTCTTTTATACATCTCCCACTCAATTTCATTTTTTCCCTGCAAAAATCGTCCAAATGCCTCTCTCTTCTCTTTCACTAATAATCTTACTTCTTCATCCCACCACTCACTACCCTTTCTAATCAACCCACCTATATATATATATATATATATATATATATATTATCCCTGGGGATAGGGGATTAAGAATACTTCCCACGTATTCCCTGCGTGTCGTAGAAGGCTACTAAAAGGGGAGGGAGCGGGGGGCTGGAAATCCTCCCCTCTCTTTTTTTTTTTCTTTTTCTTTTTTTTTTCCAAAAGAAGGAACAGAGGGGGCCAGGGGAGGATATTCCAAAAAAGGCCCAGTCCTCTGTTCTTAACGCTACCTCGCTAACGCGGGAAATGGCAAATAGTTTAAAAGAAAAAAAAAAAAAATATATATATATATATATATATATATATATATATATATATATATATATATATATATGTATATATATATATATGGGATGTATTTAGGGAATCAGTGATGGATTGTGCCAAAGATGCTTGTGGCATGAGAAGAGTGGGAGGTGGGTTGATTAGAAAGGGTAGTGAGTGGTGGGATGAAGAAGTAAGATTATTAGTGAAAGAGAAGAGAGAGGCATTTGGACGATTTTTGCTGGGAAAAAATGTAATTGAGTGGGACATGTATAAAAGAAAGAGACAGGAGGTCAAGAGAAAGGTGGAAGAGGTGAAAAAGAGGGCAAATGAGAGTTGGGGTGAGAGAGTATCATTAAATTTTAGGGAGAATAACAAGATGTTCTGGAAGGAGGTAAATAAAGTGCGTAAGACAAGGGAGCAAATGGGAACTTCAGTGAAGGGCTCAAATGGGGAGGTGACAAGTAGTGGTGATGTGAGGAGATGGAGTGGGTATTTTGAAGGTTTGTTGAATGTGTTTGATGATAGAGTGGCAGATATAGGGTGTTTTGGTCGAGGTGGTGTGTAAAGTGAGAGGGTTAGGGAAAATGATTTGGTAAACAGAGAAGAGGTAGTAAAAGCTTTGCGGAAGATGAAAGGCAGCAAGGCAGCAGGTTTGGATGGTATTGCAGTGGAATTTATTAAAAAAGGGGATGACTGTATTATTGACTGGTTGGTAAGGTTATTTAATGTATGTATGACTCATGGTGAGGTGCCTGAGGATTGGCGGAATGCGTGCATAGTGCCATTGCACAAAGGCAAAGGGGATAAGAGTGAGTGCTCAAATTTCAGAGGTATAAGTTTGTTGAGTATTCCTGGTAAATTATATGGGAGGGTATTGATTGAGAGGGTGAAGGCATGTACAGAGCATGAGATTGGGGAAGAGCAGTGTGGTTTCAGAAGTGGTAGAGGATGTGTGGATCAGGTGTTTGCTTTGAAGAATGTATGTGAGAAATACTTAGAAAAGCAAATGGATTTGTATGTAGCATTTATGGATCTGGAGAATGCATATGATAGAGTTGATAGAGATGCTCTGTGGAAGGTACTAAGAGTATATGGTGTGGGAGGCAAGTTGTTAGAAGCAGTGAAAAGTTTATGTCGAGGATGTAAGGCATGTGTAGGTGTAGGAAGAGAGGAAAGTGATTGGTTCTCAGTGAATGTAGGTTTGCGGCAGGGGTGTGTGATGTCGCCATGGTTGTTTAATTTGTTTATGGATGGGGTTGTTAGGGAGGTAAATGCAAGAGTTTTGGAAAGAGGGGCAAGTATGAAGTCTGTTGTGGATGAGAGAGCTTGGGAAGTGAGTCAGTTGTTGTTCGCTGATGATACAGCGCTGGTGGCTGATTCATGTGAGAAACTGCAGAAGCTGTTGACTGAGTTTGGTAAAGTGTGTGAAAGAAGAAAGTTAAGAGTAAATGTGAATAAGAGCAAGGTTGTTAGGTACAGTAGGGTTGAGGGTCAAGTCAATTGGGAGGTAAGTTTGAATGGAGAAAAACTGGAGGAAGTAAAGTGTTTTTGATATCTGGGAGTGGATCTGGCAGTGGATGGAACCATGGAAGTGGAAGTGAATCATAGGGTGGCAGAGGGGGCGAAAATCCTGGGAGCCTTGAAGAATGTGTGGAAGTCGAGATAATGTTCTCGACTTCCACACATTTTCAAGGCTCCCAAAATTTTCGCCCCCTCCCCCACCCTATGATCCACTTCCGCTTCCATGGTTCCATCGCTGCCAGATCCACTCCCAGATATCTAAAACACTTCACTTCCTTCAGTTTTTCTCCATTCAAACCTACCTCCCAATTGACTTGACCCTCAACCTACTGTACCTAATAACCTTGCTCTTATTCACATTTACTCTCAACTTTCTTCTTTCACACACTTTACCAAAACTCAGTCACCAGCTTCTGCAGTTTCTCACCTGAATCAGCCACCAGCGCTGTATCATCAGCGAACAAAACTGACTCACTTCCCAAGCTCTCTCATCCCCAACAGACTTCATACTTGCCCCTCTTTCCAAAACTCTTGCATTCATCTCTCCAACAACCCCATCCATAAACAAATTAAAACAACCATGGAGACATCACACACCCCTGCCGCAAACCAACATTCACTGAGAACCAATCACTTTCCTCTCTTCCTACACATACACATGCCTTACATCCTCGATAAAAACTTTTCACAGCTTCTAACAACTTGCCTCCCACACAATATACTCTTAATACCTTCAACGGAGCATCTCTATCAACTCTTATCATATGCCTTCTCCAGATCCATAAATGCTACATACAAATCCATTTGCTTTTCTAAGTATTTCTCACATACATTCCTCACAGCAAACACCTGATCCACACATCCTTACCACTTCTGAAACCACACTGCTCTTCCCCAATCTGATGCTCTGTACATGCTTCACCCTCTCAATCAATACCCTCCCATATAATTTACCAGGATACTCAACAAACTATACCTCTGTAATTTGAGCACTCACTCTTATCCCCTTTGCCTTTGTACAATGCACTATGCAAGGATTCTGCCAATCCTCAGGCACCTCACCATGAGTCCATTCCATACATTAAATAACCTTACCAACCAGTCAACAATACAGTCACCCCTTTTTTAATAAATTCCATTGCAATACCATCCAAACCTGCTGCCTTGCCGGCTTTCATCTTCCGCAAAGCTTTTACTACCTCTTCTCTGTTTACCAAATCATTTTCCCTAACCCTCTCACTTTGTACACCACCTCGACCAAAACACCCTATATCTGCCACTCTATCATCAAAAACATTCAACAAACCTTCAAAATACTCACTCCATCTCCTTCTCACATCACCACTACTTGTTATCACCTCCCCATTAGCCCCCTTCACTGAAGTTCCATTGATTCCCTTGTCTTACACACTTTATTTACCTCCTTCCAAAACCTCTTTTTTTCTCCCTAGAATTTAATGATATTCTCTCACCCCAACTCTCATTTGCCCTCTTTTTCACCTCTTGCACCTTTCTCTTGACCTCCTGTCTCTTTCTTTTATACATCTCCCACTCAATTTCATTTTTTCCCTGCAAAAATTATCCAAATGCCTCTCTCTTCTCTTTCACTAATAATCTTACTTCTTCATCCACCACTCACTACCCTTTCTAATCTGCCCATCTCCCATGCATCTCATGCCACAAGCATCTTATGTGCAAACCATTACTGCTTCCCTTAATACATCCCATTCTCCCCCACTCCCCTTACCTCTTTGTTCTCACCTTTTTCCATTCTGTACTCTGTCTCTCCTGGTACTTCCTCACACAAGTCTCCTTCCCAAGCTCACTTGCTCTCACCACTCTCTTATTATTTTTGCTATTTTGCTTTGTCGCTGTCTCCCGCGTTAGCGAGGTAGCGCAAGGAAACAGACGAAAGAATGACCCAACCCACCCACATACACATGTATATACATACACATCTATACACGCAAGTATACATACCTTTACATCTCAATATATACATATATATATATATACACAGACAATATACATATGTACACATATGCATACTTCATACTGTCTACTTTATTCATTCCCATCACCACCTTGCCACACAGAAAATAACAACCCCCTCCAACCTCATGTGTGCGAGGTGTGCTAAGAAAGGACAATGAAGGCCACATTCGTTCACAGTCTCTAACTGTCATGTAATAATGCACCGAAACCACAGCTCCCTTTCCACATCCAGGCCCCACAGAACTTTCCATGGTTTACCCCAGACGTTCACATGCCCTGGTTCAATCCATTGACAGCACGTCGACCTTAGTATACCACATCATTCCAATTCACTCTATTCCTTGCATACCTTTCACCCTCCTGCATGTTCAGCCCCGATCACTCAAAATCTTTTTCACTCCATCTTTCCACCTTCAATTTGGTCTCCCACTTCTCCTCTTTCCCTCCACCTCTGGCACATATATCCTCTTGGTCAGTCTCTCCTCACTCATTCTCTCCATGTGACCAAACCATTTCAAAACACCCTCTTCTGCTCTCTCAACCACACTCTTTTTATTACCACACATCTCTCTTACGCTATCATTACTTACTTGATCAAACCATCTCACACCACATATTGTCTTCAAACATCTCATTTCCAGCACATCCGCCCTCCTCCACACAACTCTATCCATAGCCCACGCCTCGCAACCATACAACATTGTTGGAACCACTATTCTTCAAACATACCCATTTTTGCTTTCCGAGATAATGTTCTCGACTTCCACACATTCTTCATTGCTACCAGAATATATTTTTTTTTTTTTTTTTTTTTTTTTTGCCGCTGTCTCCCGCGTTTTGCGAGGTAGCGCAAGGAAACAGACGAAAGAAATGGCCTCCCCCAACCCACCCCCATACACATGTATATACATACATCCACACACGCAAATATACATACCTACACAGATTTCCATGGTTTACCCCAGACGCCTCACATACCTTGATTCAATCCACTGACAGCACGTCAACCCCGGTATAACCACATCGCTCCAATTCACTCTATTCCTTGCCCTCCTTTCACCCTCCTGCATGTTCAGGCCCCGATCACACAAAATCTTTTTCACTCCATCTTTCCACCTCCAATTTGGTCTCCTCTTCTCCTCGTTCCTCCACCTCCGACACATATATTCTCTTGGTCAATCTTTCTCACTCATTCTCTCCATGTGCCCAAACCATTTCAAAACACCCTCTTCTGCTCTCTCAACCACGCTCTTTTTATTTCCACACATCTCTCTTACCCTTACGTTACTTACTCGATCAAACCACCTCACACCACACATTGTCCTCAAATATCTCATTTCCAGCACATCCATCCTCCTGCACACAACTCTATCCATAGCCCACGCCTCGCAACCATACAACATTGTTGGAACCACTATTCCTTCAAACATACCCATTTTTGCTTTCCGAGATAATGTTCTCGACTTCCACACATTCTTCAAGGGGCTGGAGGAGTGTCGGCTGCGTTGTCGCCAAATAGCCGTGGGTTGGCGACGAGGAACTCGGGGCTTGGCGGTGCTCCAGAATTTTTTGCCCCCTCCCCTCTCTATATCCACTTCCGCTTCCATGGTTCCATCCGCTGCCAGATCCACTCCCAGATATCTAAAACACTTCACTTCCTCCAGTTTTTCTCCATTCAAACTCACCTCCCAATTGACTTGACCCTCAACCCTACTGTACCTAATAACCTTGCTCTTATTCACATTTACTCTTAACTTTCTTCTTCCACACACTTTACCAAACTCAGTCACCAGCTTCTGCAGTTTCTCACATGAATCAGCCACCAGCGCTGTATCATCAGCGAACAACAACTGACTCACTTCCCAAGCTCTCTCATCCCCAACAGACTTCATACTTGCCCCTCTTTCCAAAACTCTTGCATTTACCTCCCTAACAACCCCATCCATAAACAAATTAAACAACCATGGAGACATCACACACCCCTGCCGCAAACCTACATTCACTGAGAACCAATCACTTTCCTCTCTTCCTACACGTACACATGCCTTACATCCTTGATAAAAACTTTTCACTGCTTCTAACAACTTGCCTCCCACACCATATATTCTTAATACCTTCCACAGAGCATCCCTATCAACTCTATCATATGCCTTCTCCAGATCCATAAATGCTTACATAGAAATCCATTTGCTTTTCTAAGTATTTCTCACATACATTCTTCAAAGCAAACACCTGATCCACACATCCTCTACCACTTCTGAAACCACACTGCTCTTCCCCAATCTGATGCTCTGTACATGCCTTCACCCTCTCAATCAATATCCTCCCATATAATTTACCAGGAATACTCAACAAACTTTTTTTTTTTTTTTATACTTTGTCGCTGTCTCCCGCGTTTTGCGAGGTAGCGCAAGGAAACAGACGAAAGAATGGCCCAACCCCCCCCCCATACACATGTATATACATGCACGTCCACACACGCAAATATACATACCTACACAGCTTTCCATGGTTTACCCCAGACGCTTCACATGCCTTGATTCACTCCACTGACAGCACGTCAACCCTGTATACCACATCGCTCCAATTCCTCTATTCCTTGCACGCCTTTCACCCTCCTGCATGTTCAGGCCCCGATCACTCAAAATCTTTTTAACTCCATCCTTCCACCTCCAATTTGGTCTCCCACTTCTCCTCGTTCCCTCCACCTCCGACACATATATCCTCTTTGTCAATCTTTCCTCACTCATTCTCTCCATGTGACCAAACCATTTCAAAACACCCTCTTCTCTTCTGCTCTCTCAACCACACTCTTTTTATTACCACACATCTCTCTTACCCTATTATTACTTACTCAATCAAACCACCTCACACCACATATTGTCCTCAAACATCTCATTTCCAGCACATCCACCCTCTTCCACACAACTCTACCCATAGCCCATGCCTCACAACCATATAACATTGTTGGAACCACTATTCCTTCAAACATACCCATTTTTGCTTTCCGAGATAATGTTCTTGACTTACACACATTCTTCAAGGCTCCCAGAATTTTCGCCCCTTCCCCCACTCTATGATTCACTTCCGCTTCCATGGTTTCATCCGCTGCCAAATCCACTCCCAGATATCTAAAACACTTCACTTCCTTCAGTTTTTCTCCATTCAAACCTACCTCCCAGTTGACTTGACCCTCAACCCTACTGTACCTAATAACCTTGCTCTTATTCACATTTACTCTCAACTTTCTTCTTTCACACACTTTACCAAACTCAGTCACCAGCTTCTGCAGTTTCTCACCTGAATCAGCCACCAGCGCTGTATCATCAGCGAACAAAAACTGACTCACTTCCCAAGCTCTCTCATGCATAACAGACTGCATACTTGCCCCTCTTTCCAAAACTCTTGCATTCATCTCTCCAACAACCCCATCCATAAACAAATTAAACAACCATGGAGACATCACACACCCCTGCCGCAAACCAACATTCACTGAGAACCAATCACTTTCCTCTCTTCCTACACATACACATGCCTTACATCCTCGATAAAAACTTTTCACAGCTTCTAACAACTTGCCTCCCACACAATATACTCTTAATACCTTCCACGGAGCATCTCTATCAACTCTTATCATATGCCTTCTCCAGATCCATAAATGCTACATACAAATCCATTTGCTTTTCTAAGTATTTCTCACATACATTCCTCACAGCAAACACCTGATCCACACATCCTCTACCACTTCTGAAACCACACTGCTCTTCCCCAATCTGATGCTCTGTACATGCCTTCACCCTCTCAATCAATACCCTCCCATATAATTTACCAGGAATACTCAACAAACTTATACCTCTGTAATTTGAGCACTCACTCTTATCCCCTTTGCCTTTGTACAATGGCACTATGCAAGGATTCTGCCAATCCTCAGGCACCTCACCATGAGTCATTCATACATTAAATAACCTTACCAACCAGTCAACAATACAGTCACCCCTTTTTTAATAAATTCCATTGCAATACCATCCAAACCTGCTGCCTTGCCGGCTTTCATCTTCCGCAAAGCTTTTACTACCTCTTCTCTGTTTACCAAATCATTTTCCCTAACCCTCTCACTTTGTACACCACCTCGACCAAAACACCCTTTATCTGCCACTCTATCATCAAACACATTCAACAATCCTTCAAAATACTCACTCCATCTCCTTCTCACATCACCACTACTTGTTATCACCTCCCCATTAGCCCCCTTCACTGAAGTTCCCATTGATTCCCTTGTCTTACACACTTTATTTACCTCCTTCCAAAACCTCTTTTTTTCTCCCTAGAATTTAATGATATTCTCTCACCCCAACTCTCATTTGCCCTCTTTTTCACCTCTTGCACCTTTCTCTTGACCTCCTGTCATACATCTCCCAGTCATTTGCATTATTTCCCTGCAAAAATTATCCAAATGCCTCTCTCTTCTCTTTCACTAATAATCTTACTTCTTCATCCCACCACTCACTACCCTTTCTAATCTGCCCATCTCCCATGCATCTCATGCCACAAGCATCTTATGTGCAAACCATTACTGCTTCCCTTAATACATCCCATTCCTCCCCCACTCCCCTTACCTCCTTTGTTCTCACCTTTTTCCATTCTGTACTCAGTCTCTCCTGGTACTTCCTCACACAAGTCTCCTTCCCAAGCTCACTTGCTCTCACCACTCTCTTATTATTTTTGCTATTTTGCTTTGTCGCTGTCTCCCGCGTTAGCGAGGTAGCGCAAGGAAACAGACGAAAGAATGACCCAACCCACCCACATACACATGTATATACATACACATCTATACACGCAAGTATACATACCTTTACATCTCAATATATACATATATATATATATACACAGACATATACATATGTACACATATGCATACTTCATACTGTCTACCTTTATTCATTCCCATCACCACCTTGCCACACAGAAAATAACAACCCCCTCCAACCTCATGTGTGCGAGGTAGTGCTAAGAAAGGACAATGAAGGCCACATTCGTTCACAGTCTCTAACTGTCATGTAATAATGCACCGAAACCACAGTTCCCTTTCCACATCCAGGCCCCACAGAACTTTCCATTGTTTACCCCAGACGCTTCACATGCCCTGGTTCAATCCATTGACAGCACGTCGACCTTAGTATACCACATCATTCCAATTCACTCTATTCCTTGCATACCTTTCACCCTCCTGCATGTTCAGGCCCCGATCACTCAAAATCTTTTTCACTCCATCTTTCCACCTTCAATTTGGTCTCCCACTTCTCCTCTTTCCCTCCACCTCTGGCACATATATCCTCTTGGTCAGTCTCTCCTCACTCATTCTCTCCATGTGATCATACCATTTCAAAACACCCTCTTCTGCTCTCTCAACCACACTCTTTTTATTACCACACATCTCTCTTACGCTATCATTACTTACTTGATCAAACCATCTCACACCACATATTGTCTTCAAACATCTCATTTCCAGCACATCCGCCCTCCTCCACACAACTCTATCCATAGCCCATGCCATGTAACCATATAACATTGTTGGAACCACTATTCCTTCAAACATACCCATTTTTGCTTTCCGAGATAATGTTCTCGACTTCCACACATTCTTCAGTGCTACCAGAATATATTTTTTTTTTTTTTTTTTTTTTTGCCGCTGTCTCCCGCGTTTGCGAGGTAGCGCAAGGAAACAGACGAAAGAAATGGCCCAACCCACCCCCATACACATGTATATACATACATCCACACACGCAAATATACATACCTACACAGCTTTCCATGGTTTACCCCAGACGCCTCACATACCTTGATTCAATCCACTGACAGCACGTCAACCCCGGTATACCACATCGCTCCAATTCACTCTATTCCTTGCCCTCCTTTCACCCTCCTGCATGTTCAGGCCCCGATCACACAAAATCTTTTTCACTCCATCTTTCCACCTCCAATTTGGTCTCCCTCTTCTCCTCGTTCCCTCCACCTCCGACACATATATTCTCTTGGTCAATCTTTCCTCACTCATTCTCTCCATGTGCCCGAACCATTTCAAAACACCCTCTTCTG
Source organism: Panulirus ornatus (assembly GCF_036320965.1). Lineage (NCBI taxonomy): Eukaryota > Metazoa > Arthropoda > Malacostraca > Decapoda > Palinuridae > Panulirus > Panulirus ornatus. The sequence goes on along the minus strand of NC_092267.1, from coordinate 12,067,259 downwards.
CTCTCTCAACCACGCTCTTTTTATTTCCACACATCTCTCTTACCCTTACGTTACTTACTCGATCAAACCACCTCACACCACACATTGTCCTCAAATATCTCATTTCCAGCACATCCATCCTCCTGCACACAACTCTATCCATAGCCCACGTCTCACAACCATACAACATTGTTGGAACCACTATTCCTTCAAACATACCCATTTTTGCTTTCCGAGATAATGTTCTCGACTTCCACACATTCTTCAAGGCTCCCAGAATTTTCGCCCCCTCCCCCACCCTATGATCCACTTCCGCTTCCATGGTTCCATCCGCTGCCAGATCCACTCCCAGATATCTAAAACACTTCACTTCCTCCAGTTTTTCTCCATTCAAACTCACCTCCCAATTGACTTGACCCTCAACCCTACTGTACCTAATAACCATTCTCTTATTCACCTTTACTCTTAACTTTCTTCTTTCACACACTTTACCAAACTCAGTCACCAGCTTCTGCAGTTTCTCACATGAATCAGCCACCAGCGCTGTATCATCAGCAAACAAGAACTGACTCACTTCCCAAGCTCTCTCATCCCCAACAGACTTCATACTTGCCCCTCTTTCCAAAACTCTTGCATTCACCTCCCTAACAACGCCATCCATAAACAAATTAAACAACCATGGAGACATCACACACCCCTGCTGCAAACCTACATTCACTGAGAACCAATCACTTTCCTCTCTTCCTACACGTACACATGCCTTACATCCTTGATAAAAACTTTTCACTGCTTCTAACAACTTGCCTCCCACACCATATATTCTTAATACCTTCCACAGAGCATCCCTATCAACTCTATCATATGCCTTCTCCAGATCCATAAATGCTACATACAAATCCATTTGCTTTTCTAAGTATTTCTCACATACATTCTTCAAAGCAAACACCTGATCCACACATCCTCTACCACTTCTGAAACCACACTGCTCTTCCCCAATCTGATGCTCTGTACATGCCTTCACCCTCTCAATCAATATCCTCCCATATAATTTACCAGGAATACTCAACAAACTTTTTTTTTTTTTTTTTATACTTTGTCGCTGTCTCCCGCGTTTGCGAGGTAGCGCAAGGAAACAGACGAAAGAAATGGCCCAACCCCCCCCCCATACACATGTACATACACACGTCCACACACGCAAATATACATACCTACACAGCTTTCCATGGTTTACCCCGGACGCTTCACATGCCTTGATTCACTCCACTGACAGCACGTCAACCCCTGTATACCACATCGCTCCAATTCCCTCTATTCCTTGCCCTCCTTTCACCCTCCTGCATGTTCAGGCCCCGATCACACAAAATCTTTTTCACTCCATCTTTCCACCTCCAATTTGGTCTCCCTCTTCTCCTCGTTCCCTCCACCTCCGACACATATATCCTCTTGGTCAATCTTTCCTCACTCATTCTCTCCATGTGCCCAAACCATTTCAAAACACCCTCTTCTGCTCTCTCAACCACGCTCTTTTTATTTCCACACATCTCTCTTACCCTTACGTTACTTACTCGATCAAACCACCTCACACCACACATTGTCCTCAAACATCTCATTTCCAGCACATCCATCCTCCTGCGCACAACTCTATCCATAGCCCACGCCTCGCAACCATACAACATTGTTGGAACCACTATTCCTTCAAACATACCCATTTTTGCTTTCCGAGATAATGTTCTCGACTTCCACACATTTTTCAAGGCTCCCAAAATTTTCGCCCCCTCCCCCACCCTATGATCCACTTCTGCTTCCATGGTTCCATCCGCTGACAGATCCACTCCCAGATATCTAAAACACTTTACTTCCTCCAGTTTTTCTCCATTCAAACTCACCTCCCAATTGACTTGACCCTCAACCCTACTGTACCTAATAACCTTGCTCTTATTCACATTTACTCTTAACTTTCTTCTTCCACACACTTTACCAAACTCAGTCACTAGCTTCTGCAGTTTCTCACATGAATCAGCCACCAGCGCTGTATCATCAGCGAACAACAACTGACTCACTTCCCAAGCTCTCTCATCCCCAACAGACTTCATACTTGCCCCTCTTTCCAGGACTCTTGCATTTACCTCCCTAACAACCCCATCCATAAACAAATTAAACAACCATGGAGACATCACACACCCCTGCCGCAAACCTACATTCACTGAGAACCAATCACTTTCCTCTCTTCCTACACGTACACATGCCTTACATCCTCGATAAAAACTTTTCACTGCTTCTAACAACTTGCCTCCCACACCATATATTCTTAATACCTTCCACAGAGCATCTCTATCAACTCTATCATATGCCTTCTCCAGATCCATAAATGCTACATACAAATCCATGAGTCATACATACATTAAATAACCTTACCAACCAGTCAACAATACAGTCACCCCCTTTTTTAATAAATTCCACTGCAATACCATCCAAACCTGCTGCCTTGCCGGCTTTCATCTTCCGCAAAGCTTTTACTACCTCTTCTCTGTTTACCAAATCATCTTCCCTAAGCCTCTCACTTTGCACACCACCTCGACCAAAACACCCTATATCTGCCACTCTATCATCAAAAACATTCAACAAACCTTCAAAATACTCACTCCATCTCCTTCTCACATCACCACTACTTGTTATCACCTCCCCATTTGCGCCCTTCACTGAAGTTCCCATTTGCTCCCTTGTCTTACGCACTTTATATACCTCCTTCCAGAACATCTTTTTATTCTCCCTAAAATTTAATGATACTCTCTCACCCCAACTCTCATTTGCCCTTTTTTTCACCTCTTGCACTTTTCTCTTGACCTCCTGTCTCTTTCTTTTATACATCTCCCACTCAATTTCATTTTTTCCCTGCAAAAATCGTCCAAATGCCTCTCTCTTCTCTTTCACTAATAATCTTACTTCTTCATCCCACCACTCACTACCCTTTCTAATCAACCCACCTATATATATATATATATATATATATATATATATATATATATATATATATATATATATATATATATATTATCCCTGGGGATAGGGGATTAAGAATACTTCCCACGTATTCCCTGCGTGTCGTAGAAGGCGACTAAAAGGGGAGGGAGCGGGGGGCTGGAAATCCTCCCCTCTCTTTTTTTTTTTTCTTTTTCTTTTTTTTTCCAAAAGAAGGAACAGAGGGGGCCAGGGGAGGATATTCCAAAAAAGGCCCAGTCCTCTGTTCTTAACGCTACCTCGCTAACGCGGGAAATGGCAAATAGTTTAAAAGAAAAAAAAAAAAAAATATATATATATATATATATATATATATATATATATATATATATATATATATATATGTATATATATATATATGGGATGTATTTAGGGAATCAGTGATGGATTGTGCCAAAGATGCTTGTGGCATGAGAAGAGTGGGAGGTGGGTTGATTAGAAAGGGTAGTGAGTGGTGGGATGAAGAAGTAAGATTATTAGTGAAAGAGAAGAGAGAGGCCTTTGGACGATTTTTGCTGGGAAAAAATGTAATTGAGTGGGACATGTATAAAAGAAAGAGACAGGAGGTCAAGAGAAAGGTGCAAGAGGTGAAAAAGAGGGCAAATGAGAGTTGGGGTGAGAGAGTATCATTAAATTTTAGGGAGAATAACAAGATGTTCTGGAAGGAGGTAAATAAAGTGCGTAAGACAAGGGAGCAAATGGGAACTTCAGTGAAGGGCTCAAATGGGGAGGTGACAAGTAGTGGTGATGTGAGGAGATGGAGTGGGTATTTTGAAGGTTTGTTGAATGTGTTTGATGATAGAGTGGCAGATATAGGGTGTTTTGGTCGAGGTGGTGTGTAAAGTGAGAGGGTTAGGGAAAATGATTTGGTAAACAGAGAAGAGGTAGTAAAAGCTTTGCGGAAGATGAAAGGCAGCAAGGCAGCAGGTTTGGATGGTATTGCAGTGGAATTTATTAAAAAAGGGGATGACTGTATTATTGACTGGTTGGTAAGGTTATTTAATGTATGTATGACTCATGGTGAGGTGCCTGAGGATTGGCGGAATGCGTGCATAGTGCCATTGCACAAAGGCAAAGGGGATAAGAGTGAGTGCTCAAATTTCAGAGGTATAAGTTTGTTGAGTATTCCTGGTAAATTATATGGGAGGGTATTGATTGAGAGGGTGAAGGCATGTACAGAGCATGAGATTGGGGAAGAGCAGTGTGGTTTCAGAAGTGGTAGAGGATGTGTGGATCAGGTGTTTGCTTTGAAGAATGTATGTGAGAAATACTTAGAAAAGCAAATGGATTTGTATGTAGCATTTATGGATCTGGAGAATGCATATGATAGAGTTGATAGAGATGCTCTGTGGAAGGTACTAAGAGTATATGGTGTGGGAGGCAAGTTGTTAGAAGCAGTGAAAAGTTTATGTCGAGGATGTAAGGCATGTGTAGGTGTAGGAAGAGAGGAAAGTGATTGGTTCTCAGTGAATGTAGGTTTGCGGCAGGGGTGTGTGATGTCGCCATGGTTGTTTAATTTGTTTATGGATGGGGTTGTTAGGGAGGTAAATGCAAGAGTTTTGGAAAGAGGGGCAAGTATGAAGTCTGTTGTGGATGAGAGAGCTTGGGAAGTGAGTCAGTTGTTGTTCGCTGATGATACAGCGCTGGTGGCTGATTCATGTGAGAAACTGCAGAAGCTGTTGACTGAGTTTGGTAAAGTGTGTGAAAGAAGAAAGTTAAGAGTAAATGTGAATAAGAGCAAGGTTGTTAGGTACAGTAGGGTTGAGGGTCAAGTCAATTGGGAGGTAAGTTTGAATGGAGAAAAACTGGAGGAAGTAAAGTGTTTTTGATATCTGGGAGTGGATCTGGCAGTGGATGGAACCATGGAAGTGGAAGTGAATCATAGGGTGGCAGAGGGGGCGAAAATCCTGGGAGCCTTGAAGAATGTGTGGAAGTCGAGAACATTATCTCGGAAAGCAAAAATGGGTATGTTTGAAGGAATAGTGGTTCCAACAATGTTGTATGGTTGTGAGGCGTGGGCTATGGATAGAGTTGTGCGCAGGAGGGTGGATGTGCTGGAAATGAGATGTTTGAGGACAATGTGTGGTGTGAGGTGGTTTGATCGAGTAAGTAATGTAAGGGTAAGAGAGATGTGTGGAAATAAAAAGAGCGTGGTTGAGAGAGCAGAAGAGGGTGTTTTGAAATGGTTTGGTCACATGGAGAGAATGAGTGAGGAAAGATTGACCAAGAGGATATATGTGTTGGAGGTGGAGGGAACGAGGAGAAGTGGGAGACCAAACTGGAGGTGGAAAGATGGAGTGAAAAAGATTTTGAGTGATTGTGGCCTGAACATGCAGGAGGGTGAAATACGGGTAAGGAATAGAGTGAACTGGATCGATGTGGTATACCGGGGTCGACGTGTTGTCAATGGATTGAATCAGGGCATGTGAAGCGTCTGGGGTAAACCATGGAAAAGTTTCTGGGGCCTGGATGTGGAAAGGGTGCTGTGGTTTCGGGCATTATTGCATGACAGCTAGAGACTGAGTTTGAACGAATGGGGCTTTTATTGTCTTTTCCTAGCTCTACCTCGCACACATGAGGGGGGAGGGGGATGTTATTCCATGTGTGGCGAGGTGGCGATGGGAATGAGTAAAGGCAGACAGTGTGAATTGTGTGCATGTGTATATATGTATGTGTCTCTGTGTGTATATATATGTGTAGATTGAGATGTATCGGTATTTATATTTACGTGTGTGGACGTGTATGTATATACATGTGTATGGGGGTGGGTTGGGCCATATCTTTCGTCTGTTTCCTTGTGCTACCTCGCAAACGCAGGAGGCAGCGACAAAGCCAAATAAATAAAATAAATAAAAAAAATATATATATATATATATATATATATATATATATATATATATATATATATATATCCCTTCGGATAGGGGAGAAAGAATACTTCCCACGTATTCCTTGCATGTCGTAGAAGGCGACTAAAGGGGAGGGAGCAGGGGGCTGGAAATCCTCCCCTCTCGTTTTTCTTCTTAATTTTCCAAAAGAAGGAAGAGAGAAGGGGGCCAGGCGAGGAGACTCCCTCAAAGGCCCAGCCCTCTGTTCCCAATGCTACCTCGCCATCGCAGGAAATGGCAAATAGTATGAAAAAAAAGAAATGGCAGTGGCAGTATGTAGTGTTCATCATATTTCTTGATTTTTGAATAATAATGTTCTTTTCTGCAGCAGTGCCTCTTGAACATTAGTATGTTTGATCATCAGGGATTAGTTTAAGCCATGAGTCTAATCTTTTTTGAAATATTCCTGTCATTACACTCTCTGCATGTTGATATTTCTTCTGATATTGCTTGAAGTAATCTTTCAAGCTTTTTAGGAAGATATTCGTAAAGTATCATCTGATAATTGTGGATGTGTGTAAATGATCCTTTTGTTCTTTATTTTTGATGGTACTTTACTAAGGTAGAAACAGATGCCGTTCCCTGCGTTAGCAAGGCAACAGCAGGAATAGACAAAGAAAGTTGGCATTTACTCTTATTAGTGGGTTCGTATTTGACCAAAAAGACTGAATATGTCAGTAACTGCAGTTGCTAATTTCTTTTGAATAGGGGCGAGGATGGTCTGGTGGCAGCTTTACACAAAATGTTGGACCCAGACCGCAAGGTCCCGGAAATAATAAGAACTATTTAGTTCCTCCACCTTCTGCATTTAAGGTATGTATTTTGCTCATATCTTTTTTGTGCCATCAAATTTCAGGCTGTTTTCTGAAAAATGTTAGTATATTTATCATTTATTATACTTTGTCACTGTCTCCCGCATTAGTGAGGTAGCGCAAGGAACAGACGAAAGAATGGCCCAACCCACCCACATACACATGTATATACATAAACTCCCACACAGACACACACATATACATACCTATACATTTCATACCTATACATCTACATATATACTCATGTACATATTCATACATGCTGCCTTCATCCATTCCCCCTGCCACATATGAAATGGCACCCCACTCTCCCTGCGTGTGCACTAGGTAGCTCAAGGAAAAGACAACAGAGGTCACATTCGTTTACACTCATTCTCTAGCTGTCATGTGTAATGCACCGAAACCACAGCTCCCTTTCCACATCCAGTCCCCACAAAACTTTCCATGGTTTACCCCAGACGTTCACATGCCTTGGATCAATCCATTGACTGCATGTCAACCCCGGTATACCACATTGTTCCAGTTCACTCTATTCCTTGCACGCCTTTCATCTCCTCTATGGTCAGGCCCCGATCGCTCAAAATCTTTTTCACTCCATCCTTCCACCTCCAATTTGGTCACCTACTTCTCCTCCTTCCCTCCACCTCTGACTCATATATCCACTTTGTCAATCTTTCCTCACTCTTTCTCTCCATGTGACCAGACCATTTCAATACACCCTCTCCTGCTCTCTCAACCACACATTTTATTACCACCCATCTCTCTTACCGTCTCATTACTTACTCGATCAAAGCACCTTACACCACATATTGTCCTCAAACATCTCATTTCCAGCACATCCTCCCTCTTTCACACAACCTTATCTATAGCCCATGCTTCACAACTATTTAACATCGTTGGAACCACTATTCCATCAAACATACCATTTTTGCTCTCCAAGATTGTGTTCTCGCCTTCCAAACATTTTTCAACGCTCCCAGAATTTTTTGCCCCCTCCCCCACTCTGTGACTCACTTCTGCTTCCATGGTTCCATCCGCTGCCAATTCCACTCCCAGATGTTTAAAACACTTCACTTCCTCCAGTTTTTCTCCATTCAAACTTTTTTTTTTTCTTGCTTTGTCACTGTCTCCCGCGTTTGCGAGGTAGCGCAAGGAAACAGACGAAAGAAATGGCCCAACCCACCCCCATACACATGTATATACATACATCCACACACGCAAATATACATACCTACACAGCTTTCCATGGTTACCCCAGACGCTTCACATGCCCTGATTCAATCCACTGACAGCACGTCAACCCCGGTATACCACATCGATCCAATTCACTCTATTCCTTGCCCTCCTTTCACCCTCCTGCATGTTCAGGCCCCGATCACACAAAATCTTTTTCACTCCATCTTTCCACCTCCAATTTGGTCTCCCACTTCTCCTCGTTCCCTCCACCTCCGACACATATATCCTCTTGGTCAATCTTTCCTCACTCATTCTCTCCATGTGCCCAAACCATTTCAAAACACCCTCTTCTGCTCTCTCAACCACGCTCTTTTTATTTCCACACATCTCTCTTACCCTTACGTTACTTACTCAAACATCTCATTTCCAGCACATCCATCCTCCTGCGCACAACTCTATCCATAGCCCACGCCTCGCAACCATACATCATTGTTGGAACCACTATTCCTTCAAACATACCCATTTTTGCTTTCTTAGATAATGTTCTCGACTTCCACACATTCTTCAAGGCTCCCAGGATTTTCGCCCCCTCACCCACCATATGATCCACTTCCGCTTCCATGGTTCCATCCGCTGCCAGATCCACTCCCAGATATCTAAAACACTTTACTTCCTCCAGTTTTTCTCCATTCAGACTTACCTCCCAATTGACTTGACCCTCAAACCTACTGTACCTAATTACCTTGCTCTTATTCACATTTACTCTTAACTTTCTTCTTTCACACACTTTACCAAACTCAGTCACCAGCTTCTGCAGTTTCTCACATGAATCAGCCACCAGCGCTGTATCATCAGCGAACAAGAACTGACTCACTTCCCAAGCTCTCTCATCCCCAACAGACTTCATACTTGCCCCTCTTTCCAAAACTCTTGCATTCACCTCCCTAACAACCCCATCCATAAACAAATTAAACAACCATGGAAACATCACACACCCCTGCCGCAAACCTACATTCACTGAGAACCAATCACTTTCCTCTCTTCCTACACTTCCATTCAAACTTACCTCCCAATTTACTTGTCCCTCAACCCTACTGAACCAAATAACCTTGCTCTTATTCGCATTTACTCTCTGCTTTTTTCTTTCACACACTTTACCAAAGTCATGTTAGTAATCCACTAAAACATTACTGTTAATATGATATTTTCTAATGTTTTTTCACTATCAGAAGGCAGTATGTTTTTTAGATGTGTACTTAAATTATCGGAAGTCCATACTGGATATATGAAAATAATGCACAAAATATAAGAAAAATTGTCCTTCCATCAATATTACATGAATTCAACATTGCTAATCCGGTATTTATCAAAGAAATTGAATCAGAAAACCAGTGTGCATTACATATGGTATCACCATTAGTATAGAAAGGAAAGTTTTTTGGAAAAGTGACAGATTTCTTGGAAAATTTAAGTTACTTTTCTTTCATACTTGTTTGCCATTTACCTCATTAGTGAGGTAGCATTAGGAGCAGATGAAGAAATGGCCTTCTTTGTTCACATCCACTCCTTATGTGTCATGTATAATGCATGAAAAACACTGCCCCTTATCCACTACCAGGCCCCATAGCCAACTCTAGTTAACCCTGACTACTATATGTGCCATGGTGTCGTCCATTGACATCACTCGCCCCCTATATATCACACTCCTCCAGTTCACTGTATTTGGTGCAAAATTCATACCCTTCTGTGTGTTCAGGCCCTGAGCACTCAACACCTTAATCACTTCATCTTTCCATCTCCAAATTGGTCTTCCCCTTCTTGTCCCCTGCACTCCTGACACTTTATCATCCTCTCCATTAGTCCAAATCATTTCAGAACCCTCTTCAGCTCTCAGCCATACTCGTCTCATTACCACACCAATGTCTTACTGTTCAGCCTTCCTCACACCACATATTGCCCTCAAACATTACAATAACAACATCCGCCCTCTTCCATACTTCTCCATTTAAAGTCCACATCTCATATCCATAATATTATTAGGGGTATTATACCATCAAACATGCTCATTTTTACTCTCACTCGACACACTTATCAATGCACCCAGGACATTAGTCAGCTCACCCACCTCATGGCTCATTTTTATAGAGCTCCATGGTGTATAGCATTTAACATTGCTGACCATGACACATTTACAGACTGCGTTGTATTGAGTTGATCACTTCATCTTTCCATCTCCAAATTGGTCTTCCCCTTCTTGTTCCCTGCACTCCTGACACTTTATCATCCTCTCCATTAGTCCAAATCATTTCAGGACCCTCTTCAGCTCTCAGCCATACTCATCTCATTACCACACCAATGTCTTACTGTTCAGCCTTCCTCACACCACATACTACCCTCAAACATTACAATAACAACATCCACCCTCTTCCATACTTCTCCATTTAAAGTCCACATCTCATATCCATAATATTATTAGGGGTATTATACCATCAAACATGCTCATTTTTGCTCTCACTCGACACGCTTATCAATGCACCCAGGACATTAGTCAGCTCACCCACCTCATGGCTCATTTTTATAGAGCTCCATGGTGTATAGCATTTAACATTGCTGACCGTGACACATTTACAGACTGCGTTGTATTGAGTTCATAATTTTAAATCCTGGTTTGAGCTGTTGGTTTGCAGGCAACCCAGAAGTTCATCCTCGTGTAGGGATTGGCCGATAAATTGGGTACCTGGCATAGGCTAGGAATATATATGTATTTTTTTCATACTTGATTGCTGTTTACTGCATTTGCAAGGTAGTGTCAGGAAACAGAAGAAGAAAGACACATCCGCTCATTCACATATATGTACATATTTGCACATTTTTTTTTTTTTTTTTTTTTTTTTTTTGCTTTGTTGCTGTCTCCCACGTTTGCGAGGTAGCGCAAGGAAACAGACGAAAGAAATGGCCCAACCCACCCCCATACACATGTATATACATACGTCCACACACGGAAATATACATACCTACACAGATTTCCATGGTTTACCCCAGACGCTTCACATGCCTTGATTCAATCCACTGACAGCACGTCAACCCCGGTATACCACATCGCTCCAATTCACTCTATTCCTTGCCCTCCTTTCACCCTCCTGCATGTTCAGGCCCCGATCACACAAAATCGTTTTCACTCCATCTTTCCACCTCCAATTTGGTCTCCCTCTTCTCCTCGTTCCCTCCACCTCCGACACATATATCCTCTTGGTCAATCTTTCCTCACTCATTCTCTCCACGTGACCAAACCATTTCAAAACACCCTCCTCTGCTCTCTCAACCATGCTCTTTTTATTTCCACACATCTCTCTTACCCTTACGTTACTTACTCGATCAAACCACCTCACACCACACATTGTCCTCAAACATCTCATTTCCAGCACATCCATCCTCCTGCGCACAACTCTATCCATAGTCCACGCCTCGCAACCATACAACATTGTTGGAACCACTATTCCTTCAAACATACCCATTTTTGCTTTCCGAGATAATGTTCTCGACTTCCACACATTCTTCAAGGCTCCCAGAATTTTCGCCCCCTCCCCCACCCTATGATCCACTTCCACTTCCATGTTTCCATCCGCTGCCAGATCCACTCCCAGATATCTAAAACACTTCACTTCCTCCAGTTTTTCTCCATTCAAACTCACCTCCCAATTGACTTGACCCTCAACCCTACTGTACCTAATAACCTTGCTCTTATTCACATTTACTCTTAACTTTCTTCTTTCACACACTTTACCAAACTCAGTCACCAGCTTCTGCAGTTTCTCACATGAATCAGCCACCAGCGCTGTATCATCAGCGAACAACAACTGACTCGCTTCCCAAGCTCTCTCATCCCCAACAGACTTCATACTTGCCCCTCTTTCCAAAACTCTTGCATTCACCTCCCTAACATCCCCATCCATAAACAAATTAAACAACCATGGAGACATCACACACCCCTGCCACAAACCTACATTCACTGAGAACCAATCACTTTCCTCTCTTCCTACACGTACACATGCCTTACATCCTCGATAAAAACTTTTCACTGCTTCTAACAACTTGCCTCCCACACCATACGTGTACATATATGTACATATACATATTCACATTCACCTCCACGAGATAAAGTGTTCAGACATTTCTCCAGGTGCCCCTCTCAGTACATTAACATCCAAAAGTCTCTTTTACACGCATATCAATTAACACGTCATCCGGTAATGCTCTTTGACCATCTCTCCTACTCGCATACATATACTTATGTATCTCTCTCTTTTTAAACCAGATATTCCCAATCACCAGTTCTTTTTCAGCACACAAAAATACAAGCTCTTCACCATTTCCATGTACAACACTGACCACCCCATGTTCAGCAATTTTACCCTGAACTGCCACAATACTCACCTTCACATTCAAATCACCCATCACTATGACCTGGTCTCGAGCATCAAAGCTGCTGACACACTCACTCAGCTGCTCCCAAAACACTTGCCTCTCATGATCTTTCTTTTCATGACCAGTTGCATAGGCACCACTAATCACTCATCTCTCTCCATCCTTTTTCAGTTTTACCCAAATCAATCTAGAATTTATTTTCTTACACTCACATATACCTATAACTCCTGCTTTAGGAGTAGTGCTACTCCTTCTTTAGCTCTTGTCCTAATGCCAATCCCTGACTCCCAAGGCTTTCCCACACCAATCAACCCCGTTACCCTTGAGTTCATTTCACTCAGAGTGAGAACATTCAGGTTTCTTTCCTCAAACCTACTACCTATCTCTCCCTACTTCTCATCTTGGTTACATCCTCACACATTCAGACACCCCAATCTGAGCCTTCGAGGTGAAAATTTGTCGAGGTTTCCAGAAAAGAAGAGAGAATGTTTGGGAGAAGAGAGTGGTGAGAGCAAGTGAGCTTGGAAAGGAGACTTGTGTGAGGAAGTACAAGGAGAGATTGAGTGTAGAATGGCAGAAGGTGAGAGCAAATGACGTGAGGGGAGTAGGTGAGGAATGTGATGTATTTAGGGAAGCAGTGATGGCCTGTGCAAAAGATGCTTGTGGCATGAGAAAGGTGGAAGATGGGCAGATTAGAAAGGGTAGTGAGTGGTGGGATGAGGAAGTGAGGTGAAAGAGAAAAGAGAGGCAATTGGACAGTACTTGCAGGGAAGTAGTGCAAATGACTGGGAGATGTATAAAAGGAAGCAGCAGGAGGTCAAGAGAAAGGTGCAAGAGTTGAAAAAGAGGGCAAATGAGAATAGGGGTGAGAGAGTATCATTAGATATTAGGGAGGATAAAAAGATGTTTTGGAAGGAGATAGATAATGTGCATAAGACAAGAGAACAAACAGGAATATCGGTGAAGGGGGCAAGTGGGAAGGTAATAACAAGTAGCGATGAAGTGAGAAGGAGATGGAGTAAATATTTTGAAGGGTTGCTGAATGTGTTTGATGATAGAGTGTCAAATATAGGGTGTTTTGGTCGAGGTGGTGTGCGAAGTGAAAGGGTTAGGAAGAATGGTTTGGTAAAGAGAGAAGAGGTAGTGAAAACTCTGTGGAAAATAAAATCCGGCAAGGCAGCGAGTTTGGATGGTATTGCCGTGAATTCATAAAAAAGTGGGAGACTGTGTTGTTCATTCACTGGTGAGGATATTCATTGTATGTATGGATCATGGTGAAGTGCCTGAGGATCGGCAGAATGCATGCATTGTGCTTTTGTATGAAGGCAAAGGGGATAAAGGTGAGAGCTCAAACTACAGAGGCATAAGTTTGTTAAGTATTTTGGGGAAATTAATTGGAATGGAATTGGTTGAGAGGGTGAAGGCATGTACAGAGCATTGGATTGGGAAGAGCAGTGTGGTTTCCGAAGTGGTAGAGGATCTGTGGATCAGGTGTTTGCTTTGAAGAATGTATGTGTGAAATACTTAGAAATACAGATGGTTTTGTATGTAGCATTTATGGATCTGGAGAAGGCATATGATAGAGTTGATAGAGATGCTTTGTGGAAGATTTTAAGAGTGTATGGTGTGGGAGGTAAGTTGTTAGAAGCAGTGAAAAGTTTTTATCGGGGATGTATGGCATGTGTTCGAGTAGGAAGAAAGGAGAGTGATTGGTTTCCAGTGAATGTTGGTTAGCGGCAGGGGCGTGTGTGGATGTGGTGGTTAGCGAGGTAAATGCAAGAGTTTTGGAGAGAGGGGCGAGTATGTAGTATGTTGTGGATGAGAGGGCCGGGAAAGTGAATCAGTTGTTGTTCACTTATTATCCAGCTCTAGTGGCTGATTTGGGTGAGAAACTGCAGAAGTTGGTGACTGAGTTTAGAAAAGTGTGTGAAAGGAGAAAGTTGAGAGTTCATATGAATGAAAGCAAGTTTATTAGGTTCAGTAGGGTTGAGAGACAGATTATTTGGGATGTACATCATAATGGAGAAAGATTGGAGGAAGTGAAGTGTTTTAGATATATGGGAGTGGACATGGCAGGGAGTGGAACCATGGAAGCAGAAGAGAGTCTTAGGATGAGGGAGGGGTGAAGTTTCTTGTAGCGATGAACGTGTGGAGGAGAGAACATTATCTAGGATGGCAAAAAATTGGTATTTTTGAAGAAGTAGCAGTTCTGTCAATATTATATGGTTGCAAGGCATAGGCTGTAGATAGAGTTGTTCAGAGGAGGATGGATATGTTGGAAATTAAATGTTTGAGGAAAATATGTTGTGTGAGATGGTTTAATCGAGTAAGTAATGAAAGGGTAATGTAGGTGTGTGGAAATAAAATTAGTGTGGTTGAGAGAGCAGAAAAAGATATGTTTAAATGGTTTGGACATACGGAGAGAATGAGTGAGGAAAGGTTGACAAAGAGGATATATGTGTCAGAATAAGGAGAACTGGATGACCAAATTGGAGATGGGAGGATGGAGTGAAAATGATTTTAAGTGATAGGGGCCTGAACATGCAAGATGGTGAAAGTTGTGCATGGAATAGAGCGAATTGGAATGCTGTGGTATAATGGGGTCAATGTGCCATCAGTAGACTGAGTTAGGGCATGTCTGTTGGGCCTGGATAGGGAGCTGTGGTTTTGATGCATTATACAAGACAGTTCACAGATGAGTGTGAGCAGATATGGTCTTTATTCGTCACTTTCCTGGCGCCATCTTGCTGATGCAGGAGGCAGCAATTGGGTATGGGAGAAGAGAAGAGAATGTATATCTCATCTTTTTTTTCTTTTCCTGTTTGCATTTGTGTTGCTTTCTGTTTGGTGGGGTGGCATTGGGAATGGATGAAGGTGAGCAAGGCGTTGAGCTATGGGATGGTACCCTTATTAGCTTAGACAACAGTAATATTGAAGGCATTCAGTGTTTATAAACAGATTTTTTTTTGGCAGTGTGGCAATAGCATGTACAGTGCTTACTCTGGGAAACATCAGTTCCCTTTGGATAGTGTGGAGGCGGTGCTGCCGGTGCTGGCACGTAGAAAACGCATGACTCGGTCTGACCTCCAGTCTTGTGATCCTTGGAGGCTTCTAATGTCCCTCAGGTAAGATAAAGTTTTATTCGTAATGGAAATCTTAAGTATTATAGTAACAATTCTTTTTCTTGGATTTTTGGCATTTTCCTGCTTTTAGTATAGGGTTATAGAGCTTAGTATTGTGAAAATGATTTTTATTAACATTGCATTCCAGTATGCTCTTAGTCCATCCCATGTGAGATTTGAGATGCTTAATGGGGATTCTTTTTCTTCTTTGGGACTTGTCTCATGAGCATGGGTTACATTTTTGGGAAATATACTGGCTGTGAGTCTGTCATGCCTCATATTTGGTGATGAGGCAGCAGCTTGTGTCCACCATTTGCAAATGACTCAGTGGTATTTGCAGCAAATGCTCATTTTTCAGCTCTGCTCTTGGCTAGTGAGCAAAATTCACTGGGTTCATGTCATTGGTCCTCCATTTACCAGCCATACAAAAAGCTCATTTTTCTTGGGTTCCCAGCACTATGGTTATGCTGCTTGGCTGTTCTTGCTGTTCAGTAGTCTTTTGTGGATTAACATCCCATATATTCATTTCATTTCTCTGCTTAATTTGATGCTGCACTTCCATATATGTCATATACTTCGATGTATGTCATGTAGAAATTATATTTAGATTCTAATTGTGAATTTTCTGGGATTACCATCTCTGACTTCAGGGGCCATATATGCAGTAGTGTGTGTGGTTTGTGACTTGACTGAACACTAAGAAGGATTAGGTGTTCAAGTTGGTTTACCAAATTGTTGTATCTGGAAGGTAAGTGGCCTTGGTAAACCTGGCTGTCAGTGATTCCAGTCCCCAAATCATTTCTTCTTTTCTTTTTGTTTATTTTTGTACCATAGATATAACAATGTACTGGATGTAAGGCATGTGTACGTGTAGGAAGAGAGGAAAGTGATTGGTTCTCAGTGAATGTAGGTTTGCGGCAGGGGTGTGTGATGTCTCCATGGTTGTTTAATTTGTTTATGGATGGGGTTGTTAGGGAGGTAAATGTGCAAGAGTTTTGGAAAGAGGGGCAAGTATGAAGTCTGTTGGGGATGAGAGAGCTTGGGAAGTGAGTCAGTTGTTGTTCGCTGATGATACAGCGCTGGTGGCTGATTCATGTGAGAAACTGCAGAAGCTGGTGACTGAGTTTGGTAAAGTGTGTGGAAGAAGAAAGTTAAGAGTAAATGTGAATAAGAGCAAGGTTATTAGGTACAGTAGGGTTGAGGGTCAAGTCAATTGGGAGGTGAGTTTGAATGGAGAAAAACTGGAGGAAGTGAAGGGTTTTAGATATCTGGGAGTGGATCTGGCAGCGGATGGAACCATGGAAGCGGAAGTGGATCATAGGGTGGGGGAGGGGGCGAAAATTCTGGGGGCCTTGAAGAATGTGTGGAAGTCGAGAACATTATCTCGGAAAGCAAAAATGGGTATGTTTGAAGGAATAGTGGTTCCAACAATGTTGTATGGTTGCAAGGCGTGGGCTATGGATAGAGTTGTGTGCAGGAGGATGGATGTGCTGGAAATGAGATGTTTGAGGACAATGTGTGGTGTGAGGTGGTTTGATCGAGTGAGTAACGTAAGGGTAAGAGAGATGTGTGGAAATAAAAAGAGCGTGGTTGAGAGAGCAGAAGAGGGTGTTTTGAAGTGGTTTGGGCACATGGAGAGGATGAGTGAGGAAAGATTGACCAAGAGGATATATGTGTCGGAGGTGGAGGGAACAAGGAGAAGAGGGAGACCAAATTGGAGGTGGAAAGATGGAGTGAAAAAGATTTTGTGTGATCGGGGCCTGAACATGCAGGAGGGTGAAAGGAGGGCAAGGAATAGAGTGAATTGGAGCGATGTGGTATACCGGGGTTGACGTGCTGTCAGTGGATTGAATCAAGGCATGTGAAGCGTCTGGGGTAAGCCATGGAAAGCTTTGTAGGTATGTATATTTGCGTGTGTGGACGTATGTATTTACATGTGTATGGGGGGGGTTGGGCCATTTCTTTCGTCTGTTTCCTTGCGCTACCTCGCAAACGCGGGAGACAGCGACAAAGTATAATAAAAAAAATAATAAGATATAACAATGTTTCACAAGTTTTTTCTCTGCAATTTGGTTATTTGGTCCTTTTTTAGTGAGGCTTTTAAGGGTATGGGGTTCACAGAGGAGGAGTTATGCTCGAGGTAGACACTAGAACGGTATTGCTGTGGTGATGATACAGGTAGGGACTAGAACGGTGTTGCTGTGGTAGTGATACTGGCTCAAACCCTGGGTTGTGTTGTCCCAGGGATGGATCTTAATCCAAAAATATCATTTTTTTTCAGATTTTATTCTATTAACCTTGTTGACAAATAACTTTCACAATTCGGACCTGGAGGGAGAGGAGTTTGTTTTATTTAAAGTTTTGTTTTCTCCCAGAGTGTTTGGAGTTACTTGTAGATGGAGGTTGACCCCTTATTTTCCTTTTCTTTGGTGAGGGTGGATGGGGGGAGATGTTACTGATCCATTTTCCCATGACAAAGAAATACTAGCAAGCCCCATACCTTGGCCAGTATGCTGTGATGTACTGGGGGACAAGGTCACCCCATGGGATTGGAAGTATGGTAATACCTTGTGGGGTCAAAACTTCTATATTAAAAGATATGTTTAAAGAGAAAAAAATTTCTGGGCATCTCTGTTATCGAGTTCACCTTTTTCTTTTGATTTGCAAATCAAGATCGTCCGTGTTCTGTATAGCCTGCTGGGAACCAGAAGTAGTAATCCAAAGTATTACAAAAGAATTCAAATAGCAACAAAACTTCGGTCCTTTTGAGGCTTTTTGTAATAATAGATATTAGTATGGTAAGAGTAGAAAGATAAAGATTATTCAAAAGAAAGACTTACAACTGTTCATGTGACCACGGAACTACCTCATGGGGTTGGCCACTGCAATAGAGTCTCTTTAACTAGTAAACTCCAGAATGGCTTCTTAACCTTTAGTGCCTCACCCTTAACAGGCCACTGACAAAGGGCAACTCTGATGCAGTTACTGTAATCAGTATAAATCATTCCATGTGTTTACAATTATGTTGAAGATAAAGCTCTTTGCTTTATTGAAAGTAAAAGATTTACCCATGATTTTCTATTTATTGATACCAATAAAATCAGACAGATCAAGCCATAAGCACCTTGTCAGATTGAATTATCAAAGCCTTTGTTTATTTTGAACACCTAAATTACATCGCCTCTTGACTTTCTTTTCTTATAAGCTAAATAGATTTGTTTAGTTGACCCGTGTAGGGTTTGATTCTTGGTAGCTCAGTGCTTTTCTCTCTCCATTTTGTCTTTTTTTTTTTTATAAGGAGGGATGGCCAAAACTGAAAACAATATTCAAGGTGGGAATGCAACAATGAGGATGATTGCCTGCGAATTGATTTGATAATAGTACCTGTGGATCCAAGAATTTTTTCCATCCTTTCACTGCTGCTGTGCACAGCTTGCTTGGCTTTAGGTCACTATATATCACCTTGTTTAAGTCATATTGCTTACTTTTCATCTGTAGCTTAACAGAATTTGCCATGTATAAACCCACTTCATCAGTTTGTCTCTTGTCAGTTTAAAACTGCATAGGTTCAAGTCCAGATGTAGATTTACTTTTGATGTCTTACACTGCAGTATCATTGTCGTTAGTATATATAAGAAAGAGAACCTGTCCCAAGACTAGTCCCTGTGGCTCACCACTTATTATGTCTAACCCTTCTAAGGCTTGACCATTGATTTCTACTCTTAGTTTACAAGTAAGTAATCGAGTAAGTAGTGAAAGGGTAAGGGAGATGTGTGGTAATAAAAAGAGTGTAGGTGAGAGAGCAGAAGAGGGTGTTTTGAAATGGTTTGGTCACATGGAGAGAATGAGTGAGGAAAGATTGACAAAGATGATATATGTGTTAGAGGTGGAAGGAAGGAGAAGTGGGAGACCAAATAGGAGGTGGAAAGATGGAGTGAAAAAGATTTTGTGTGATCGGGGCCTAAACATGCAGGAGGGTGAAAGGCGTGTAAGGAATAGAGTGAATTGGAACGATGTGGTATACCGGGGTCGACGTGCTGTCAATGGATTGAACCAGCGCATGTGAAGCATCTGGGATAAACCATGGAAAGTTGTGTGGGGCCTGGATGTGGAAAGGGAGCTGTGGTTTCGGTGCATTATACATGACAGCGAGAGACAGAGTGTGAACTAATGTGTCCTTTGTTGTCCTTTCCTAGCACTACCTCGTGCACATGCGGGGGAGGGGGTTGTCATTTCATGTGTGGCGGGGTGGCAACGGGAATGAATAAGGGCAGACAGTATGAATTATGTACATGGTTTTTTTTTTTTTTTTCTTTTTTCGCTGTCTCCCGCATTTGCGCGGTAGCGCAAGGAAACAGACAAAAGAAATGGCCCAACCCACCCCCATACACATGTATATACATACGTCCACACACGCAAATATACATACCTACACAGCTTTCCATGGTTTACCCCAGACACTTCACGTGCCCTGATTCAATCCACTGACAGCACGTCAACCCCGGTATATCACATCGATCCAATTCACTCTATTCCTTGCCCTCCTTTCACCCTCCTGCATGTTCAGGCCCCGATCACACAAAATCTTTTTCACTCCATCTTTCCACCTCCAATTTGGTCTCCCACTTCTCCTCGTTCCCTCCACCTCCGACACATATATCCTCTTGGTCAATCTTTCCTCACTCATCCTCTCCATGTGCCCAAACCATTTCAAAACACCCTCTTCTGCTCTCTCAACCACGCTCTTTTTATTTCCACACATCTCTCTTACCCTTACGTTACTTACTCGATCAAACCACCTCACACCACACATTGTCCTCAAACATCTCATTTCCAGCACATCCATCCTCCTGCGCACAACTCTATCCATAGCCCAGGCCTTGCAACCATACAACATTGTTGGAACCACTATTCCTTCAAACATACCCATTTTTGCTTTCTGAGATAATGTTCTCGACTTCCACACATTCTTCAAGGCTCCCAGAATTTTCGCCCCCTCCCCCACCCTATGATTCACTTCTGCTTCCATGGTTCCATCCGCTGCCAGATCCACTCCCAGATATCTAAAACACTTTACTTCCTCCAGTTTTTCTCCATTCAAACTTACCTCCCAATTGACTTGACCCTCAACCCTACTGTACCTAATTACCTTGCTCTTATTCACATTTACTCTTAACTTTCTTCTTTCACACACTTTACCAAACTCAGTCACCAGCTCCTGCAGTTTCTCACATGAATCAGCCACCAGTGCTGTATCATCAGCGAACAACAACTGACTCACTTCCCAAGCTCTCTCGTCCCCAACAGACTTCATACTTGCCCCTCTTTCCAAAACTCTTGCATTCACCTCCCTAACAACCCCATCCATAAACAAATTAAACAACCATGGAGACATCACACACCCCTGCCGCAAACCTACATTCACTGAGAACCAATCACTTTCCTCTCTTCCTAAATGTACACATGCCTTACATCCTCGATAAAAACTTTTCACTGCTTCTAACAACTTTCCTCCCACACCATATATTCTTAATACCTTCCACAGAGCATCTCTATCAACTCTATCATATGCCTTCTCCAGATCCATAAATGCTACATACAAATCCATTTGCTTTTCTAAGTATTTCTCACATACATTCTTCAAAGCAAACACCTGATCCACACATCCTCTACCACTTCTGAAACCACACTGCTCTTCCCCAATCTCATGCTCTGCACATGCCTTCACCCTCTCAATCAATACCCTCCCATATAATTTCCCAGGAATACTCAACAAACTTATACCTTTGTAATTTGAGCACTCACTCTTATCCCCTTTGCCTTTGTACAATGGCACTATGCACGCATTCCTCCAATCCTCAGGCACCTCACCATGAGTCATACATACATTAAATAACCTTACCAACCAGTCAATAATACAGTCACCCCTTTTTTAATAAATTCCACTGCAATACCATCCAAACCTGCTGCCTTGCCAGCTTTCATATTCCGCAAAGCTTTTACTACCTCTTCTCTGTTTACCAAATAATTTTCCCTAACCCTCTCACTTTGCACACCACCTCGACCAAAACATCCTATATCTGTCACTCTATCATCAAACACATTCAACAAACCTTCAAAATACTCACTCCATCTCCTTCTCACATCACCACTACTTGTTATCACCTCCCCATGTGTATATATGTATATGTCTGTGTGTATATATATATATGTATACAACAAAGGCCACATTCGGTAACACTCAGTCTCTAGCTGTCATGTATAATGCACCGAAACCACAGCTCCCTTTCCACATCCAGGCCCCACAAAACTTTCCATGGTTTACCCCTGATGCTTCACATACCCTGGTTCAATCCATTGACCTCACTTCGACCACGGTATACCACATCTTTCCAATTCACTATATTCCTTGCATGCCTTTCACCCTCCTGTATGTTCAGGCGCTGATTGCTCAAAATCATTCTCACATCATCCTTCCACCTCCAATTTGGTCTCCTGCTTCTCCTTGTTCCCTCCACCTCTGACACATATATCCTCTTTGTCAATCTTTCCTCACTCATTCTCTCCATAAGTCCAAACAATTTCAATACACCCTCTTCTGCTCTCCGAACAACACACTTTTTATTACCTTACATCTCTGTTACCCTTTCATTTCTTACTCGATCAAACCACCTCACATTACATATTGTCCAGTTCACTCTATTCGTTGCATGCCTCTCACCCACCTGCATGTTCAGGCCCCAATCACTCAAAATCTTTTTCACTCCACCTTCCACCTCCAATTTGGTCTCGGCTTCTTGTTAGCTCCACCTCTGACACTTATATCCTCTTCGTCAATCTTTCCTGACTCATTCTCTCCATATGTCCAAACCCTCTTCTGCGCTCTCAACCTTACCCTTTTTATTTCCACACGTCTCTTACCCTTACATTACTTACTCGAGCAAACCATCTCACACCACATTTTGTCCTCAAACTTTTCATTTCCTACACGTCTGCCCTCCTCCGTACAGCTCTGTCTATAGCCCATGCCACACAACCATATAACATTGTTTGACACAACTGTTCCTTCAAACATACCCATTTTTGCTCCCCAAGGTAATGTTCTCTCCTACACATTCTTCATTGCTTCCAGAACCTTCACCCCCTCCCCCACCTTGTGACTCACTTCCTCTTCCATGGTTCCATCCACTGCTAAGTCCACTCCCAGATATCTAAAACAGTTCACTTCCTCCATTTTTTCTCCATTCAAATCTCCTTGTCCCTCAACCCTACTGAACCTAATAACCTTGCTCTTATTTACATTTACTCTCAACTTTCTCCTTTCACACACTTTTCTAAACTCAGTGACCAACCTCTGCAGTTTCTCTCACGAATCAACCACTAGAGCTGTATCATCGGGAACAACAACTGACTCACTTCCCAGTTCCTCACATCCACAACAGACTGCATACTCGCCTCCCCCTCTCCAAAACTCTTGCATTTACCTCCCTAAGCACCCCATTCATAAACAAATAAAACAACCATGTGGACGTCACACACCCCTACTGCAGACCGACATTCGCTGGGAACCAGTCACTCTCCTCTCCTCCTACTTGTACACATGCCTTATATCCATGGTAAAAACTTTTCATTGGTTCTAACAACGTACCTCCCTCACCATACACTCTAAGATCACAAAGTAGCTCTATCAACCTTATCATATACCTTCTCCAGGTCCATAGATATTACATACAAATCCATCTGCTTTCTTTTCTAATTATTTCTCACACACATTCTTCAAAGTAAACACTTGATCATACATCCTCTACCACTTCTGAAACCACACTGCTCTTCCCCAGTGTGATGCTCAGTACATGCCTTCACCCTCTCAGTCAATACCTTCCCATATAATTTCCCAGGAATACTCAATAAACTTATACCTCTGTAGTGTGAACGCTCACCTTTATCCCATTTGCCTTTGTAGAATGGCACTATGCATGCATTTCGCCAATCCTCAGGCACTTCACCATGATCCATACATACATTAGATATCCTTACCAACCAATCAACACCACAGTCACTTCCTTTTTTTTTAATAAATTCTACTGCAATACCATCCAAACCCACTGCCTTGCTGGATTTCATCTTCCTCAAAGCTTTCACTACCTCTTGTCTCTTAACCAAACCATTCTCCTTAACCCTGTCACTTCCCACACCACCCCAACCAAAATATTCTATATCTGCCACTTTATCATGAAACTCGTTCAACAAACCTTCAAAATACTCGCTCCATCTCACTTCATCTCTACCAGTTATTACTTCCTCACTTGCCCTCTTCACCGATGTTCCCATTTGTTCTAGTCCTATGCATGTTATATATCTCCTTCCAAAACATCTTTTTACTCTTTGTAAAGTTTCATGATACTCTCTGACCTCAACTCTCATTTGCCCTCTTTTTCAAATCTTGCACCTTTCTCTTGACCTCCTGCTGCTTTCTTTTACACATCTCCCATTTATTTGCACTCCTTCCTTGTAAGTATGGTCCAAATGCCTGTCTTTCCTCTTTCACTAACAACTTTACTTCTTCCTCCTACCACTCACTACCCTTTCTAATCTGCCCACAAAAATCAACATCAAGGCCAGTCCTTAATTGAAATATAGAAAGGGTTATGAAAGGGAAAGAGTAGAGACAAGGAAAAGTTTTTAGAATTTTGAATTAATTTAAAAACCTATCTTATAAAATGTGCCAGACCATAGTTACTGGGAAAGATGCGAGAAGGTAGAGAGTTCCAAAGCTTTGAGGTGTACATAATGAAACAGTTACTAAAACAGCCCACCCTTGAGTTGCTGAGAGCCACTCAATAATCATGTGACGCAGCAGCTTTCCAAGTATTCTGGGGTCTTGCTGTAGGTGGGGGCACAGAAGGAGCCAGCTCTTGAGGGCAAAACCCAAAGTAATACCTATAGAAGAAGGAAGATGAACTAACTTTGCAGCTTAAGGCAAGCAGCTTAAGTATTTAAGTTATCCTGTGAGAGTTTATAAGTCAAACTGCTTTTGACTCAACTCAGTCAAGCAGGGATGCAGAGGTAGAACCACCTCAGATGTGAAAATGGATCTCCATACAGGGATAAATCACTCTTTTGTACAAATGGAGCAACTGTTCAGAAAAAAAGAAATTTCAATATCTAAACAGGACTCCCAATTTCTTAAAAGAAGACTTAGTTATTTCCATAATGTGGGGGTTTCCAAGAAAGAGTGGAAGTAGAGTAATACCAAGTATGTTTATTGATTCAAGAGGTGGAATTATAAAACCATCAGAGGAGAGATGAGTTGTGAGGAGTTTTAGCTAGAGGGATGAGTAGAAACTGGGTCTAGGGGGCATTAACCTCAACTAGATTTCACCATCCCCACCGAGATATCTGTCTAAGTCTGAGTTTATTGAGGAAGTTGTTTCAAGGTGAGATGCACATCGAGTGAGAGAAGGAGCAAAATTGAAGGGTATGAAGGAATGCAATGTTTGGTCATCAGTTTATGAGTACAGTACACTTGGTTATTTGTGGATGAAAGGAAATCGTTAATATATGAAAAGTTGTAGGGGACAGGACAGAACCTTAAGAGAATTCACTGTTGATTGGGGAGGAGTTACCTATCAACTGCCACAGAAGCTGATCAGCTGGAGAGGAAGCTAGTTACGAGGAAGGGAAGCCACAAGAGGGGAGCTTGGAAATGAGGTCCCAGTGCCACATCCTGTCAAAAGCCTTGGATATGTCAAGGTTAACTATATAATACTACTAAATATCTTTCAGGGATGGTAGGTAAGATAGGAAGGAACATTGGTAGTTTGTTCAAATAGGTATGTATGTGGTAGAGGTCACTTTTCACAAAATTTTCATGGTATTGTATTCTAAGTAGTACCTTTCCCCTTTGCAATTAATGTGGAGGCAAAATATATGGCTGATATTCAAGCAAATATGGTAAGAGTAAGTTATATGTACTAATACTTTTTTCCATGATAGCAAGGTAACCATAGTTAATTTCATCCATTAAACTTCATCATTGTATGGTATTTCACTTTTTGGATACATTAGCACTCTTTCTCATACTCTTGTCATTGCTTTGCCACCAGATGCTCAAAATGCATCTAAATGATGTTATGAAAATTTTATTTGCAGGTGTGGTTTAGCAGCCGAAGTGACGTGGGCCCTAGATATACTAAACATACTACTCTTCGATGATCAAACTGTTGTTTATTTTGGTCTTCATCATATGCCGGGTCTGCTTGAGGCTCTAATTGAGCATCTCAGACGTGGCCTTATCAATATGTTTGATATCTGCTCAGAACTAGAGTTGGGTCGTGATGATGAAGCAACAGGGGCAAACAAGAGAGTGAAGGTATTGGGTGTTCATATGGATTTAGTCTTCTTGAGAATTTATGTTTCTTTTATGATATTGCATGAAGCAATTTCTTATCAGTTTTGATAATAGCCATAAGTTGAATAAAAAGTATGATGATTTCCTCTTTTTATATACACAGACATTGGAGTGCACATAAATGATGGTAAATTTATAGAATATATTCAGTTTAAAATCACTTCAAGGCCCTGAAAGCAAGCTTTTAGTACTTGCGCAGTTACTTAAAGTTTTAACAGAACAGTCCTCTAATCCATGCATATTATTTTTCAGGCTGAGCAGCATGATAACACAGACAGACCTTGGTATCTCCGGCCTCCTCCATCTCCCACTCTTGAGTTGGACTTAGGAAAGTTGGAAGAGGATGACCCTAATAACAAAGAAGAGGTTTTAAAAGGGTCTGAAGATTTCACCCTCATCACTAAAACTGGGAAGCCCGTCAAATTTGTTAAAAGAGACGGAGAATTGTTCATGCGGGAGGGAATTCGGGAATGGGATAAATGGGAGGGGTTTAGTTCGGGAGTGGATACGTGGTCTGTTGGTGGAGGAGAGTGTACAGCCCATATAATCTGTAATATGCAGAGTTCAGTTCCCCCTCTGGCTTTCACGCGGTTACTACCGGGAAAGGACGGAAAAGTTGCTGAGGTTAAGGTAGAGGAAGTGAAGGAAATTAAAGAGGAAGTGGTGGAGGAAAAAAAGGTGGAAGTAGTGCAAATAAAAGAAGAACCTATTGAGAAGGACAAAGTAGTTGACTTAGTTGCTGAAATGCAGGAGAAAAAGGTGGAGAAAATGGAGGACCTAATTTCTAGAGAAAAGTGTGACAACTCCAAAGATAATGAGTCAACAGACAAACTTTTTAGTCAAAGGGTGATTAGAGTTAATAATTCAAGGAAAAGCAAATTAGATGAAATATTTAAGAAGTTAAAGAAAGAACCAATTGAAGATATTAGTGACAATAAGAAAAGTGTAAAGGAGGCAAAAGAAGTGTGTTTGTTAAAAAAGGACACAGAAGTGCACCAAGACTCTGTAGTGGTGAAACAGGAACCAGTTAGTGATAAATTAACAGAGAAAAAGCACGAAGAAATAATTCAAAATAAACAAGACAGTAAAGAAAAATTGGAAAGGCGAGAAAGCAGTGGTTCTAGGAGGGAGAGTGGAGGGTTCAAGAGGCCGCATGAAGATCTTGAGGAAGAGTCATGGAGTCCAGATGAAGCATCACTCAGCACAACAACAGAAGGACAAGATTGGCTGGCTCGTAGGGTCATATGTGTTGGCACTGTGATCCGGAATCTATCTTTCATTCCAGGAAATGAAGACATCATGAGCAAGTCTGCTTCTCTGCTGGCCTTACTGGGCAAGACAATCTTGCTGCACCATGAACATCCTCAGCGCACTCCTTCCACGGCACATTATGATCGTGATGAGGACGCAGATCTGAGTGATTGGTGCAGCTCTCTAGCTCCTGATACACACTGGTGGTGGCCATATCTTCATCATGTACATGAGAATACTTTGGTCACTTTAGCAAATATGGCAGGCAATCTTGACTTGTCTGTTTACCCTGAAGAGATCTCACGCCCTCTGTTGAATGGTCTTCTGCACTGGGCAACGTGTCCTGCCTCATATGGGCAGGATCCATTTCCAGCCGGTGGAACCTCTTTACAGTCTGCATTATCACCGCAACGCTTAGCCTTGGAGGCCTTGGTTAAGTTGTGTGTGCTTGACCAGAATACAGACTTGGTTTTAGCAACACCACCTTTCACTCGTTTGGACAACTTATGTGGCCAACTGACTCGCTTTATGTGTCGTGGTGAAGATCAGGTATTGAGGGAGTTTTCCATTAATCTATTACACTACTTTTCTGCAGCAGATTCGGGTGTTGCCAGAGTCATAGCAATGCAGAATGGATGTGTTTCTCTCCTTGTTGCTTTCATTGAGGAAGCAGAGGCGGCAGCAATGAATGTGGCAAATGTTCAGGGAGTTAGTGCTCTAAAGGAAAATCCAGAACTTATGGGAACAAGTCTAGATATGGTGAGACGGGCAGCGAACACTTTGGTGCACCTATCGCGAGTACCGGCCAATGCTCGTGTCTTATCTAATACTGAAAACAGACTATTGACATTGGTCATGAGCCAGATACTGGACACTTATGTTGCATCTCAGTTGTCACAGGTGTTATTTAATGTAGCCCAGGTGCAAACTGACTTTCCCCAATATTCACCATCCCCCTCTCCACCACCCTCACCACCACCAGCTATAGCACAAGCCACAGAGTCAGCCACAACTCCAGATGCATCCTTGGATGTAAAATCACCATCAGATGCACCAACCAGTCAACCTGCCTCAGTTGCTACAGCCATTACTTTGGCAGTTAATCATGACTCATCATCCAACGAGTGTGATAAACTTAATGCATCCCCCAGTCCTGCTTCTGCCATAGCTACTGCTTCAGTTCCTTTTTCACATCCCACCACAACCCCTGCTGTAACCTCCTCCCAAATCCTTGCTACAGCACCAAGCCTAGATAAAGTTCCCACCCCAAACTTAACCCCTGCACCAATCACAACAAATACCCCTTTATATACCCCACAAATAACCTTATCAGTTAAGCCAACAAATACCCCTACTATCACCCCCACCCAACCCACAAACTCTGAGTCAACCTCAAAGTGTGAAACCCTGGCTGCATCTGCTCCAATCTCCATGGAAGCACCAGCAGCAAATCCCTCGTCTTAGTAGCGGGCGGTATACCCAGTGAGTGTTTAGGCTTCAGCCAAGTGTGGTACAAACTGTGTGGTGGGGGTGATACTCTACCCCCCCTAGGGTCCCCCCCGGTCCCAGGGCCCCTCTAGTGTCTCAGCTGGGCCCTTGCAAGGACCACCTCAGTGATATTGAGTCCTACCAGGTATTTAGGACTCTCAGTGTTGTGTACAGTAATTAAAGTAAGATGATGTGTGTCCTGCTGTAAGCAGTGTCTGTGAATTATTCTAAAGTGCGAGTGTAGCCAGCAAACAAGTCTGTGAAAGTCTGTGTATTTGTACTTTTCAATGTACAGAAGTCTGTACTCATTTCAGCTGTATTTCTTGGATTTAAAGAAAGTTGTAGAAAGAAAAGTATTCAGAGAAGCAGTCTTTCCTTACCCTGATTTTTGATATATTTTTCTTTTTATTTGGGGTAGCCTTGATTGTTGGAATTATATAGAGATATCGAGCTAAGTTGTAGAGTTCACCCATTTTGTCTGATTGTGATTTACGTTAGTGTTGGCATTGTTATTTTCAGTGTCCCTACCACCAACTTGCTTGAAATTTTTTATGTACTTTGTGAAATAGTACTTTGATTATATGAAAGGTTATTGTATTTCAAAGAAATATGAATTACAGATATGTAGGTCACCCACATGATACAAGTGTAATGTGATTGTTTTTCTAAAACCAGGACTTGTCATGTATACTAAATACTAAAAGTTTCAGAAACAAGTTAAAAACTTGGGTAGATTACTATTTTACAAAGATGTGTCATGGATTTTACGTCATAACTGATACAACTTTTTAGAAAAATAAGAATTTTACTGAAAAAGGTGGCTCTAGTCTGTGTAGAAGTGTTTTACTAAAGTTTTATCAAATACGTATTAAATCTTTTCATGTAAGTATATATGTGTTAGCTGCATTGAGCAGTTAGGTTATCCACATTGCAGCATTGATAAATCCCTGTTCTGTGATATGTTCAGTCAATATGCTATATTGAACCCTTTAAAGGCTACAGACATATTTTCTAAGTATTCCTTGGGACAGGCTATAAATGGAGGTGTTTCATTTTGTTTCATTTGTGATTCTTATTGAAAACAGCTGTAGGTAGATGAACAGTTTGGTTGATTGTGTTGCTAGAGATAGGTCTTCAACTGTTTCTAGAAAAACCTTCCACCAATTTTTGCATGGAAAGTGAAATCTAGGAAAATGCATAGCAGCATCTGGCAACCCTTACCACTACTGGGGATCTTGCGGTGCCCATAATCCTTCCCATAACCCTTAAGTGTCTGAAAGCATACCCAGCTGCCTGTCCAGGGGGTGCTTGGAGTTATGATAATTTTGATGAGCCTTTTTTTAAGCACTTGCCAATATTATGACTTTTTGAATGGTAACTGTGGGAATCCTTGGATTCCGTCCTAAGCAGGCAATGTGAGTGAACACTTTGGGCCACCTGACTCTAATGAAACATTACTCCACCACTTTCCTAAGGCATCTATGTGTTAACTTCATCATTATGCTATAGCCTTAAAAACTATGTATATATGTATATGTCTGTGTATTCCCGCCACCACCCCGCCACACATGAAATGGCACCCCCTCCCTCCGCGTGCATGAGGTACTGCTAGGAAAAGACAACAAAGGCCACATTCGTTCACACTTGTTCTCTACCTGTCATGTGTAATGCACCGAAACCACAGCTCCCTTTCCACATCCAGGCCCCACAAAACTTTCCATGGTTTACCCCAGACGCTTCACATGCCCTGGTTCAATCCATTGACAGCACGTCATCCCGGTATACCACATCATTCCAATTCACTCTATTTCTTGCATGCCTTTCACCCTCCTGTATGTTGAGGCCCCGATCGCTCGAAATCTTTTTCACTCCATCCTTTACCTCCAATTTGGTCTCCTACTTCTCCTCGTTCCCTCCACCTCTGATATATATATCCCCTTTGTCAATCTTTCCTCACTCATTCTCTCCATGTGAACATACCATTTCAATACACTCTCTTCTGCTCTCTCAGCTACACTTGTTATATTACCACACATCTCTCTTACCCTTTCATTACATACTTGGTCAAACCACCTCACACCTCATTTTGCCTCAAACATTTCATTTCCAATACATCCACCCTCCTCCGTAGAACCCTGTCTATAGCCCATGCCTCTCAACCATATAACATTGTTGGAACCACTATTCCTTCAAGCATACCCGTTTTTGCTCTTCGAGATAATGTTCTTGCTTTCCACACATTCTTCTACGCTCCTAGAACTTTCGCCCCCTCCCTGACCCTGTTGCTCACTTCCACTTGCATGGTTCCATCCACTTCTAAGTCCACTACCAGATACCTAAAACACTCCACTTCCTCCAGTTTTTCTCCTTTCAAACTTACCTCCCAATTAACTTATCCCTCAACCCTGCTGAACCTAATAACCTTGCTCTAATTTACATTTACTCTCAAGTTTCTCCTTTCACACACTTTACCAAACTCAAGTCACCAGCTTCTGCAGTTTCTCACCTGAATCAGCCACCAGTGCTGTATCATGAGCGAACAACGTATTCACTTCCCAGGCCCTCTCAACCACAAAAGACTGCAGACTTACCCCTCTCTCCAAAACAAAAAACAACCATGGGGATGGTCCTAGACCGACATTCATTGGGAACCAATCACTCCTTTCTTCCTACTCATACACATGCCTTACATCCTTGGTAAAAACTTTTCACTGCTTGTAGCAACTTACCTCCCACACTATATACTCTTAAAACCTTCCACAAAGCATCTCTATCATCCCTATCATATGCCTTTCCAGATCCGTTAATGTTACATTCAAATTCATCTGTTTTTCCATACATTTTTCAACACAAACACCTGATCCATGCATCCTTTACCACTTCTGATACCACACTGCTCTTCCCCATTCTGATATTCTGTACATGCTTTTATCTTCTCAATCAATACCCTTCCAGATAATTTCCCAGGAATACTCAACAAACTTAGGCCTCTATAAATTTGAACACTCACTGTTATCCCCTTTGACACTATGCATGTATTCTGCCAATCCTCAGGCACTTCACCATGATCCATACATACTTTGAATATCCTAAACAACCAATTAACAACACAGTCACCCCCTTTTTTAATAAGTTCCACTGCAATACCATCCAAACTTGTCAGCTTTCATCTTCCACAAAGCTTTCACTACCTCTTCTCTATTTACCAAAACATCTTATATCTGCCACTCTTATCTTCAAACAATTTCAACAAACCTCCGAAATACTCACTCCATCCCCTTCTCACTTCATCACTACTTGTTCTTTATATATATATATATATATATATATATATATATATATATATATATATATATATATTTTTTTTTTTTTTTCATACTATTCGCCGTTTCCCGCGATAGCGAGGTAGCGTTAAGAACAGAGAATTGGGCCTTTTTTGGAATATCCTCACCTGGCCCCCTCTGTTCCTTCTTTTGGAAAATTAAAAAAAAAAAAAAAAAAAAAAAAAAGAGAGGGGAGGATTTCCAGCCCCCCGCTCCCTCCCCTTTTAGTCGCCTTCTACGACACGCAGGGAATACGTGGGAAGTATTCTTAATCCCCTATCCCCAGGGATAATATATATATATATATATATATATATATATATATATATATATATATATATATTGGTTCTCAGTGAATGTAGGTTTGCGGCAGGGGTGTGTGATGTCTCCATGGTTGTTTAATTTGTTTATGGATGGGGTTGTAAGGGAGGTAAATGCAAGAGTCCTGGAAAGAGGGGCAAGTATGAAGTCTGTTGGGGATGAGAGAGCTTGGGAAGTGAGTCAGTTGTTGTTCGCTGATGATACAGCGCTGGTGGCTGATTCATGTGAGAAACTGCAGAAGCTGGTGACTGAGTTTGGTAAAGTGTGTGGAAGAAGAAAGTTGAGAGTAAATGTGAATAAGAGCAAGGTTATTAGGTACAGTAGGGGTGAGGGTCAAGTCAATTGGGAGGTGAGTTTGAATGGAGAAAAACTGGAGGAAGTGAAGTGTTTTAGATATCTGGGAGTGGATCTGTCAGCGGATGGAACCATGGAAGCGGAAGTGGATCATAGGGTGGGGGAGGGGGCGAAAATTTTGGGAGCCTTGAAAAATGTGTGGAAGTCGAGAACATTATCTCGGAAAGCAAAAATGGGTATGTTTGAGGGAATAGTGGTTCCAACAATGTTGTATGGTTGCGAGGCGTGGGCTATGGATAGAGATGTGCGCAGGAGGATGGATGTGCTGGAAATGAGATGTTTGAGGACAATGTGTGGTGTGAGGTGGTTTGATCGAGTAAGTAACGTAAGGGTAAGAGAGATGTGTGGAAATAAAAAGAGCGTGGTTGAGAGAGCAGAAGAGGGTGTTTTGAAATGGTTTGGGCACATGGAGAGAATGAGTGAGGAGAGATTGACCAAGAGGATATATGTGTCGGAGGTGGAGGGAACGAGGAGAAGAGGGAGACCAAATTGGAGGTGGAAAGATGGAGTGAAAAAGATTTTGTGTGATCGGGGCCTGAACATGCAGGAGGGTGAAAGGAGGGCAAGAAATAGAGTGAATTGGAGTCATGTGGTATACAGGGGTTGACGTGCTGTCAGTGGATTGAAGCAAGGCATGTGAAGCGTCTGGGGTAAACCATGGTAAGCTGTGTAGGTATGTATATTTGCGTGTGTGGACGTGTGTATGTACATGTGTATGGGGGGGGGGCCATTTCTTTCGTCTGTTTCCTTGCGCTACCTCGCAAACGCGGGAGACAGCGACAAAGTATAAAAAAAAAAAAAAAAAAAAAATATATATATATCTTTTCTTTCTTTTAAACTATCCGCCATTTCCCGCATTAGCGAGGTAGCGTTAAGAACAGAGGACTGGGCCTTTGTGGAATATCCTCACCTGGCCCCCCTCTGTTCCTTCTTTTGGAAAATTAAAAAAAAGAATATATATATATATATATATATATATATATTTTTTTCTTTTTTTTTTTTGCTTTGTCGCTGTCTCCCGTGTTTGCGAGGTAGCGCAAGGAAACAAACAAAAGAAATGGCCCAACCCACCCCCATACACATGTATATACATACACGTCCACACACGCAAATATGCATACCTACACAGCTTTCCATGGTTTACCCCAGACGCTTCACATGCCCTGATTCAATCCACTGACAGCACGTCAACCCCGGTATACCACATCAATCCAATTCACTCTATTCCTTGCCCTCCTTTCACCCTCCTGCATGTTCAGGCCCCGATCACACAAAATCTTTTTCACTCCATCTTTCCACCTCCAATTTGGTCTCCCACTTCTCGTTCCCTCCACCTCCGACACATATATCCTCTTGGTCAATCTTTCCTCACTCATTCTCTCCGTGTGCCCAAACCATTTCACAACACCTTCTTCTGCTCTCTCAACCACACTCTTTTTATTTCCACACATCTCTCATACCCTTACGTTACTTACTCGATCAAACCACCTCACACCACATTTTGTCCTCAAACATCTCATTTCCAGCACATCCACCCTCCTGCGCACAAATCTATCCATAGACCACGCCTCGCAACCATACAAAATTGTTAGAACCACTATTCCTTCAAACATACCCATTTTTGCTTTCCGAGATAATGTTCTTGACTTCCACACATTCTTCATGGCTCCCAGAATTTTCGCCCCCTCCCCCACCCTATGATCCACTTCCGCTTCCATGGTTCCATCCGTTGCCAGATCCACTCCCAGATATCTAAAACACTTTACTTCCTCCAGTTTTTTCTCCATGTGTACGTGTAGGAAGAGAGGAAAGTGATTGGTTCTCAGTGAATGTAGGTTTGTGGCAGGGGTGTGTGATGTCTCCATGGTTGTTTAATTTGTTTATGGATGGGGTTGTTAGGGAGGTAAATGCAAGAGTTTTGGAAAGAGGGGCAAGTATGAAGTCTGTTGGGGATGAGAGAGCTTGGGAGGTGAGTCAGTTGTTGTTCGCTGATGATACAGCGCTGGTGGCTGATTCATGTGAGAAACTGCAGAAGCTGGTGACTGAGTTTGGTAAAGTGTGTGGAAGAAGAAAGTTAAGAGTAAATGTGAATAAGAGCAAGGTTATTAGGTACAGTAGGGTTGAGGGTCAAGCCAATTGGGAGGTGAGTTTGAATGGAGAAAAACTGGAGGAAGTGAAGTGTTTTAGATATCTGGGAGTGGATCTGGCAGCGGATTGAACCATGGAAGTGGAAGTGGATCATAGGGTGGGGGAGGGGGCGAAAATTCTGGGGGCCTTGAAGAATGTGTGGAAGTCGAGAACATTATCTTGGAAAGCAAAAATGGGTATGTTTGAAGGAATAGTGGTTCCAACAATGTTGTATGGTTGCGAGGCGTGGGCTATGGATAGAGTTGTGCGCAGGAGGATGGATGTGCTGGAAATGAGATGTTTGAGGACAATGTGTGGTGTGAGGTGGCTTGATCGAGTGAGTAACGTAAGGGTAAGAGAGATGTGTGGAAATAAAAAGAGCGTGGTTGAGAGCGCAGAAGAGGGTGTTTTGAAGTGGTTTGGGCACATGGAGAGAATGAGTGAGGAAAGACTGACCAAGAGGACATATGTGTCGGAGGTGGAGGGAACGAGGAGAAGAGGGAGACCAAATTGGAGGTGGAAAGATGGAGTGAAAAAGATTTTGTGTGATCGGGGCCTGAACATGCAGGAGGGTGAAAGGAGGGCAAGGAATAGAGTGAATTGGATCGATGTGGTATACCGGGGTTGACGTGCTGTCAGTGGATTGAATCAAGGCATGTGAAGCTTCTGTGGTAAACCATGGAAAGCTGTGTAGGTATGTATATTTGCGTGTGTGGACGTATGTATATACATGTGTATGGGGGGGGGTTGGGCCATTTCTTTCGTCTGTTTCCTTACGCTACCTCGCAAACGCGGAAGACAGCGACAAAGTATAAAAAAAAAAAATATATATATATATATATATATATATATATATATATATATATATATATATATATATATATATATATATATATATATATATTTATTTATTTTCCATAGCCAGAGGTTGAACCATTATGTGACATTCATTTTTTTCACTTCATTTGAAGCTAGAAGTTTCAGTTTTCTAAATTACTCCTTTCATTTTTCATATGTATATATATGTATATGTGTGTATGTGTGTATATGTGCGTATGTATGTATATATATATATATATATATATATATATATATATATATTTTTTTTTTTTTTATACTTTGTCGCTGTCTCCCGCGTTTGCGAGGTAGCGCAAGGAAACAGACGAAAGAAATGGCCCAACCCCCCCCATACGCATGTACATACACACGTCCACACACGCAAATATACATACCTACACAGCTTTCCATGGTTTACCCCAGACGCTTCACATGCCCTGATTCAATCCACTGACAGCACGTCAACCCCTGTATACCACATCGCTCCAATTCACTCTATTCCTTGCCCTCCTTTCACCCTCCTGCATGTTCAGGCCCCGATCACACAAAATCCTTTTCACTCCATCTTTCCACCTCCAATTTGGTCTCCCTCTTCTCCTCGTTCCCTCCACCTCCGACACATATATCCTCTTGGTCAATCTTTCCTCACTCATTCTCTCCATGTGCCCAAACCATTTCAAAACACCCTCTTCTGCTCTCTCAACCACGCTCTTTTTATTTCCACACATCTCTCTTACCCTTACGTTACTTACTCGATCAAACCACCCCACACCACACATTGTCCTCAAACATCTCATTTCCAGCACATCCATCCTCCTGCGCACAACTCTATCCATAGCCCACGCCTCGCAACCATACAACATTGTTGGAACTACTATTCCTTCAAACATACCCATTTTTGCTTTCCGGGATAATGTTCTCGACTTCCACACATTTTTCACATATATGCATATATATGTTTTGGGAGCAGCTGAATGAGTGTGTTAGTGGTTTTGATGCACGAGACCGGGTCATAGTGATGGGTGATTTGAATGCAAAGGTGAGTAATGTGGCAGTTGAGGGAATAATTGGTATATATGGGGTGTTCAGTGTCGTAAATGGAAATGGTGAAGAGCTTGTAGATTTATGTGCTGAAAAAGGACTGATGATTGGGAATACCTGGTTTAAAAAGCGAGATATACATAAGTATACTTATGTAAGTAGGAGAGATGGCCAGAGAGCGTTATTGGATTACGTGTTAATTGACAGGCATGCGAAAGAGAGACTTTTGGATGTTAATGTGCTGAGAGGTGCAACTGGAGGGATGTCTGATCATTATCTTGTGGAGGCTAAGGTGAAGATTTGTATGGGTTTTCAGAAAAGAAGAGTGAATGTTGGGGTGAAGAGGGTGGTGAGAGTAAGTGAGCTTGAGAAGGAGACCTGTGTGAGGAAGTACCAGGAGAGACTGAGTACAGAATGGAAAAAGGTGAGAACAATGGAAGTAAGGGGAGTGGGGGAGGAATGGGATGTATTTAGGGAATCAGTGATGGATTGCGCAAAAGATGCTTGTGGCATGAGAAGAGTGGGAGGTGGGTTGATTATAAAGGGTAGTGAGTGGTGGGATGAAGAAGTAAGAGTATTAGTGAAAGAGAAGAGAGAGGCATTTGGACGATTTTTGCAGGGAAAAAATGCAATTGAGTGGGAGATGTATAAAAGAAAGAGACAGGAGGTCAAGAGAAAGGTGAAAGAGGTGAAAAAAAGGGCAAATGAGAGTTGGGGTGAGAGAGTATCATTAAATTTTAGGGAGAATAAAAAGATGTTCTGGAAGGAGGTAAATAAAGTGCGTAAGACAAGGGAGCAAATGGGAACTTCGGTGAAGGGCGCAAGTGGGGAGGTGATAACAAGTAGTGGTGATGTGAGAAGGAGATGGAGTGAGTATTTTGAAGGTTTGTTGAATGTGTTTGATGATAGAGTGGCAGATATAGGGTGTTTTGGTCGAGGTGGTGTGCAAAGTGAGAGTGTTAGGGAAATGATTTGGTAAACAGAGAAGAGGTAGTGAAAGCTTTGCGGAAGATGAAAGCCGGCAAGGCAGCAGATTTGGATGGTATTGCAGTGGAATTTATTAAAAAAGGGGGTGACTGTATTGTTGACTGGTTGGTAAGGTTATTTAATGTATGTATGACTCATGGTGAGGTGCCTGAGGATTGGCGGAATGCGTGCATAGTGCCATTGTACAAAGGCAAAGGGGATAAGAGTGAGTGCTCAAATTACAGAGGTATAAGTTTGTTGAGTATTCCTGGTAAATTATATGGGAGGGTATTGATTGAGAGGGTGAAGGCATGTACAGAGCATCAGATTGGGGAAGAGCAGTGTGGTTTCAGAAGTGGTAGAGGATGTGTGGATCAGGTGTTTGCTTTGAAGAATGTATGTGAGAAATACTTAGAAAAGCAAATGGATTTGTATGTAGCATTTATGGATCTGGAGAAGGCATATGATAAAGTTGATAGAGATGCTCTGTGGAAGGTATTAAGAATATATGGTGTGGGAGGAAAGTTGTTAGAAGCAGTGAAAAGTTTTTATCGAGCATGTAAGGCATGTGTACGTGTAGGAAGAGAGGAAAGTGATTGGTTCTCAGTGAATGTAGGTTTGCGGCAGGGGTGTGTGATGTCTCCATGGTTGTTTAATTTGTTTATGGATGGGGTTGTTAGGGAGGTAAATGCAAGAGTTTTGGAAAGAGTGGCAAGTATGAAGTCTTTTGGGGATGAGAGAGCTTGGGAAGTGAGTCAGTTGTTGTTCGCTGATGATACAGCACTGGTGGCTGATTCATGTGAGAAACTGCAGAAGCTGGTGACTGAGTTTGGAAAAGTGTGTGGAAGAAGAAAGTTTAGAGTAAATGTGAATAAGAGCAAGGTTAATAGGTACAGTAGGGTTGAGGGTCAAGTCAATTGGGAGGTGAGTTTGAATGGAGAAAAACTGGAGGAAGTGAAATGTTTTAGATATCTGGGAGTGGATCTGGCAGCGGATGGAACCATGGAAGCGGAAGTGGATCATAGGGTGGGGGAGGGGGCGAAAATCCTGGGGGCCTTGAAAAATGTGTGGAAGTCGAGAACATTATCTCGGAAAGCAAAAATGGGTATGTTTGAAGGAATAGTGGTTCCAACAATGTTGTATGGTTGCGAGGCGTGGGCTATGGATAGAGTGGTGCGCAGGAGGATGGATGTGCTGGAAATGAGATGTTTGAGGACAATGTGTGGTGTGAGGTGGTTTGATCGAGTGAGTAACGTAAGGGTAAGAGAGATGTGTGGAAATAAAAAGAGCGTGGTTGAGAGAGCAGAAGAGGGTGTTTTGAAGTGGTTTGGGCACATGGAGAGGATGAGTGAGGAAAGATTGACCAAGAGGATATATGTGTCGGAGGTGGAGGGAACAAGGAGAAGAGGGAGACCAAATTGGAGGTGGAAAGATGGAGTGAAAAAGATTTTGTGTGATCGGGGCCTGAACATGCAGGAGGGTGAAAGGAGGGCAAGGAATAGAGTGAATTGGAGCGATGTGGTATACCGGGGCTGACGTGCTGTCAGTGGATTGAATCAAGGCATGTGAA
Source organism: Panulirus ornatus (assembly GCF_036320965.1). Lineage (NCBI taxonomy): Eukaryota > Metazoa > Arthropoda > Malacostraca > Decapoda > Palinuridae > Panulirus > Panulirus ornatus. The sequence continues at coordinate 12,028,150 of NC_092267.1, read as the reverse complement.
GCGTCTGGGGTAAACCATGGAAAGCTGTGTAGGTATGTATATTTGCGTGTGTGGACGTATGTATATACATGTGTATGGGGGGGGGGTTGGGCCATTTCTTTCGTCTGTTTCCTTGCGCTACCTCGCAAACGCGGGAGACAGCGACAAAGTATAATAAAGAAAAAAAAATAATATATATATATATATATATATATATATATATATATATATATATATATATATATATATATAGGTATGTATATGTGCGTGTGTTGGCGTGTATGTATATACATGTGTATGTGGGTGGGTTGGGCTATTCTTTCGTCTGTTTCCTTGCGCTACCTCGCTAACGCGGGAGATAGCGACAAAGTATAAATAAAAATAAATAAATATATATATATTATCCCTGGGGATATTGGTGAAAGAATACTTCCATCGCATTCCTCGCGTGTCGTAGAAGGCGACTAGAGGGGACGGGAGCGGAGGGCCAGAAATCCTCCCCTCCTTGCAATTTTTAACTTTCTAAAATGGGAAACAGAAGAAGGAGTCACGCGGGGAGTGCTCATCCTCCTGGAAGGCTCAGACTGGGGTGTCTAAATGTGTGTGGATGTAACCAAGATGTGAAAAAAGGAGAGATAGGTACTATGTTTGAGGAAAGGAACCTAGATGTTTTGGCTCTGAGGGAAACGAAGCTCAAGGGTAAAGGGGAAGAGTGGTTTAGGAATGTCTTGGGAGTAAAGTCAGGGGTTAGTGAGAGGAGAAGAGCAAGGGAAGGAGTAGCAGTACTCCTGAAACAGGAGTTGTGGGAGTATGTGATAGAATGTAAGAAAGTAAATTCTCGATTAATATGGGTAAAACTGAAAGTGGATGGAGAGAGATGGGTGATTATTGGTGCATATGCACCTGGGCATGAGAAGAAAGATCATGAGAGGCAAGTGTTTTGGGAGCAGCTGAATGAGTGTGTTAGTGGTTTTCATGAACGAGACTGGGTTATAGTGATGGGTGATTTGAATGCAAAGGTGAGTAATGTGGCAGTTGAGGGAATAATTGGTATACATGGGGTGTTCAGCATTGTAAATGGAAATGGTGAAGAGTTTGTAGATTTATGTGCTGAAAAAGGAATGGTGATTGGGAATACCTGGTTTAAAAAGCGAGATATACATAAGTATACGTATGTAAGTAGGAGAGATGGCCAGAGAGCGTTATTGGATTACGTGTTAATTGACAGGCGTGCGAAAGAGAGACTTTTGGAAGTTAAGGTGCTGAGAGGTGCAACTGGAGGGATGTCTGATCATTATCTTGTGGAGGGTAAGGTGAAGATTTGTATGGGTTTTCAGAAAAGATGAGTGAATGTTGGGGTGAAGAGGGTGGTGAGAGTAAGTGAGCTTGGGAAGGAGACTTGTGTGAGGAAGTACCAGGAGAGACTGAGTACAGAATGGAAAAGGTGAGAACAATGGAAGTAAGGGGAGTGGGGGAGGAATGGGATGTATTTAGGGAATCAGCGATGGATTGCGCAAAAGATGCTTGTGGCATGAGAAGAGTGTGAGGTGGGTTGATTAGAAAGGGTAGTGAGTGGTGGGATGAAGAAGTAAGATTATTAGTGAAAGAGAAGAGAGAGGCATTTGGATGATTTTTGCAGGGAAAAAATGCAATTGAGTGGGAGACGTATAAAAGAAAGAGACAGGAGGTCAAGAGAAAGGTGCAAGAGGTGAAAAAGAGGGCAAATGAGAGTTGGGGTGAGAGAGTATCATTAAATTTTAGGGAGAATAAAAAGATGTTCTGGAAGGAGGTAAATAAAGTGCGTAAGACAAGGGAGCAAATGGGAACTTCAGTGAAGGGCGCAAATGGGGAGGTGATAACAAGTAGTGGTGATGTGAGAAGGAGATGGAGTGAGTATTTTGAAGGTTTGTTGAATGTGTTTGATGATAGAGTGGCAGATATAGGGTGTTTTGGTCGAGGTGGTGTGCAAAGTGAGAGGGTTAGGGAAAATGATTTGGTAAACAGAGAAGAGGTAGTGAAAGCTTTGCGGAAGATGAAAGCCGGCAAGGCAGCAGGTTTGGATGGTATTGCAGTGGAATTTATTAAAAAAGGGGGTGACTGTATTGTTGACTGGTTGGTAAGGTTATTTAATGTATGTATGACTCATGGTGAGGTGCCTGAGGATTGGCGAAATGTGTGCATAGTGCCATTGTACAAAGGCAAAGGGGATAAGAGTGAGTGCTCAAATTTCAGAGGTATAAGTTTGTTGAGTATTCCTGTTAAATTATATGGGAGGGTATTGATTGAGAGGGTGAAGGCATGTACAGAGCATGAGATTGGGGAAGAGCAGTGTGGTTTCAGATGTGGTAGAGGATGTGTGGATCAGGTGTTTGCTTTGAAGAATGTATGTGAGAAATACTTAGAAAAGCAAATGGATTTGTATGTAGCATTTATGGATGTGGAGAAGGCATATGATAGAGTTGATAGAGATGCTCTGTGGAAGGTATTAAGAATATATGGTGTGGGAGGCAAGTTGTTAGAAGCAGTGAAAAGTTTTTATCGAGGATGTAAGGCATGTGTACATGTAGGAAGAGAGGAAAATGATTGGTTCTCAATGAATGTAGGTTTGCGGCAGGGGTGTGTGATGTCTCCATGGTTGTTTAATTTGTTTATGGATGGGGTTGTTAGGGAGATGAATGCAAGAGTTTTGGAAAGAGGGGCAAGTATAAAGTCTGTTGTGGATGAGAGAGCTTGGGAAGTGAATCAGTTCTTGTTTGCTGATGATACAGCGCTGGTGGCTGATTCATGTGAGAAACTGCAGAAGCTGGTGACTGAGTTTGGTAAAGTGTGTGAAAGAAGAAAGTTAAGAGTAAATGTGAATAAGGGCAAGGTTATAAGGTACAGTAGGGTTGAGGGTCAAGTCAATTGGGAGGTGAGTTTGAATGGAGAAAAACTGGAGGAAGTAAAGTGTTTTAGATATCTGGGAGTGGATCTGGCATCGGATGGAACCATGGAAGCGGAAGTGAATCATAGGGTGGGGGAGGGGGCGAAAATCCTGGGAGCCTTGAAGAATGTGTGGAAGTCAAGAACATTATCTCAGAAAGCAAAAATGGGTATGTTTGAAGGAATAGTGGTTCCAACAATGTTGTATGGTTGCGAGGCGTGGGCTATGGATAGAGTTGTGCGCAGGAGTGTGGATGTGCTGGAAATGAGATGTTTGAGGACAATGTGTGGTGTGAGGTGGTTTGATCGAGTAAGTAATGTAACGGTAAGAGAGATGTGTGGAAATAAAATGAGCGTGGTTGAGATAGCAGAAGAGGGTGTTTTGAAATGGTTTGGGCACATGGAGAGAATGAGTGAGGAAAGATTGACCAAGAGGATATATGTGTCGGAGGTGGAGGGAACGAGGAGAAGTGGGAGAGCAAATTGGAGGTGGAAAGATGGAGTGAAAAAGATTTTGTGTAATCGGGGCCTGAACATGCAGGAGGGTGAAAGGAGGGCAAGGAATAGAGTGAATTGGATCGATGTGGTATACCGGGGTTGACGTGCTGTCAGTGGATTGAATCAGGGCATGTGAAGCGTCTGGGGTAAACCATGGAAAGCTGTGTAGGTATGTATATTTGCGTGTGTGGATGTATATGTATATACACATGTATGGGGGTGGGTTGGGTCATTTCATTCGTCTGTTTCCTTGCGCTACCTCGCAAACGCGGGAGACAGCGACAAGGCAAAAAAAAAAAAAAAATTATTTATTCATTTATTTATTTATTTTGCCTTCTCCAGATCCATAAATGCTACATACAAATCCATTTGCTTTTTTGAGTATTTCTCACATACATTCTTCAAAGCAAACACCTGATCCACACATCCTCTACCCCTTCTGAAACCACACTGCTCTTCCCCAATCTGATGCTCTGTACATGCCTTCACACTCGCAATCGATAACCTCCCATATATTTTACCAGGAATACTCAACAAACTTATAAATCTGTAATTTGAGCACTCACTTTTATCCCCTTTGCCTTTGTACAATGGCACTATGCAAGCATTTTGCCAATCATCAGGCACCTCACCATGAATCATACATACATTAAATAACCTTACCAACCAGTCAACAATACAGTCATCCCGTTTTATAATAAATTCCACTGCAATACCATCCAAACCTGCTGCCTTGCCGCCTTTCATCTTTCGCAAAGCTTTTACTACCTCTTCTCTGTTTACCAAATCATTTTCCCTAACCCTCTCACTTTGCACACCACCTCGACCAAAACACCCTATATCTGCCACTCTATCATCAAACACATTCAACAAACCTTCAAAATAGTCACTCCAATATATATATATATATATATATATATATATATATATATATATATATATATATATATATATAGGGGATAGGGGAGAAAGAATACTTCCCACGTATTCCCTGCATGTCGTAGAAGGCGACTAAAAGGGAAGGGAGCGGGGGGGCTGGAAATCCTACCCTCTCTTTTTTTTTTTTTAATTTTCCAAAAAAAGGAACAGAGAAGAGGGCCAGGTGAGGATATTCCCTCAAAGGCCCAGTCCTCTGTTCTTAACGCTACCTCGCTATCGCGGGAAATGGCGAATAGTATGAAAAAAAAAAAATATATATATATATATATATATATATATATATATATATATATATATATATATATATATATATATTAAAAAAGGGGGTGACTGTATTGTTGACTGGTTGGTAAGGTTATTTGATGTATGTATGACTCATGGTGAGGTGCCTGAGGATTGGCGGAATGCGTGCATAGTGCCATTGTACAAAGGCAAAGGGGATAAGAGTGAGTGCTCAAATTACAGAGGTATAAGTTTGTTGAGTATTCCTGGTAAATTATATGGGAGGGTATTGATTGAGAGGGTGAAGGCATGTACAGAGCATCAGATTGGGGAAGAGCAGTGTGGTTTCAGAAGTGGTAGAGGATGTGTGGATCAGGTGTTTGCTTTGAAGAATGTATGTGAGAAATACTTAGAAAAGCAAATGGATTTGTATGTAGCATTTATGGATCTGGAGAAGGCATATGATAGAGTTGATAGAGATGCTCTGTGGAAGGTATTAAGAATATATGGTGTGGGAGGAAAGTTGTTAGAAGCAGTGAAAAGTTTTTATCGAGGATGTAAGGCATGTGTACATGTAGGAAGAGAGGAAAGTGATTGGTTCTCAGTGAATGTAGGTTTGCGGCAGGGGTGTGTGATGTCTCCATGGTTGTTTAATTTGTTTATGGATGGGGTTGTTAGGGAGGTAAATGCAAGAGTTTTGGAAAGAGGGGCAAGTATGAAGTCTGTTGTGGATGAGAGAGCTTGGGAAGTGAGTCAGTTGTTGTTCGCTGATGACACAGCGCTGGTGGCTGATTCATGTGTGAAACTGCAGAAGCTGGTGACTGAGTTTGGTAAAGTGTGTGGAAGAAGAAAGTTAAGAGTAAATGTGAATAAGAGCAAGGTTATTAGGTACAGTAGGGTTGAGGGTCAAGTCAATTGGGAGGTGAGTTTGAATGGAGAAAAACTGGAGGAAGTGAAGTGTTTTAGATATCTGGGAGTGGATCTGGCAGCGGATGGAACCATGGAAGTGGAAGTGGATCATAGGGTGGGGGAGGGGGCGAAAATTCTGGGAGCCTTGAAGAATGTGTGGAAGTCGAGAACATTATCTCGGAAAGCAAAAATGGGTATGTTTGAAGGAATAGTGGTTCCAACAATGTTGTATGGTTGCGAGGTGTGGGCTATGGATAGAGTTGTGCGCAGGAGGATGGATGTGCTGGAAATGAGATGTTTGAGGACAATGTGTGGTGTGAGGTGGTTTGATCGAGTGAGTAACGTAAGGGTAAGAGAGATGTGTGGAAATAAAAAGAGCGTGGTTGAGAGAGCAGAAGAGGGTGTTTTGAAGTGGTTTGGGCACATGGAGAGAATGAGTGAGGAAAGATTGACCAAGAGGATATATGTGTCGGAGGTGGAGGGAACGAGGAGAAGAGGGAGACTAAATTGGAGGTGGAAAGATGGAGTGAAAAAGATTTTGTGTGATCGGGTCCTGAACATGCAGGAGGGTGAAAGGAGGGCAAGGAACAGAGTGAATTGGAGCGATGTGGTATACCGGGGCTGACGTGCTGTCAGTGGATTGAATTAAGGCATGTGAAGCGTCTGGGGTAAACCATGGAAAGCTGTGTAGGTATGTATATTTGCGTGTGTGGACGTATGTATATACAGGTGTATGGGGGGGTTGGGCCATTTCTTTCGTCTGTTTCCTTGCGCTACCTCGCAAACGCGGGAGACAGCGACAAAGTATAAAAGAAAAAAAAAATATATATATATATGAGTCAGTTGTTGTTCGCTGATGATACAGCGCTGGTGGCTGATTCCTGTGAGAAGCTGTAGAAGCTGGTGACTGATTTTGGTAAAGTGTGTGGAAGAAGAAAGTTAAGAGTAAATGTGAATAAGAGCAAGGTTATTAGGTACAGTAGGGTTGAGGGTCAAGTCAATTGGGAGGTGAGTTTGAATGGAGAAAAACTGGAGGAAGTGAAGTGTTTTAGATATCTGGGAGTGGATCTGGCAGCGGATGGAACCATGGAAGCGGAAGTGGATCATAGGGTGGGGGAGGGGGCGAAAATTCTGGGAGCCTTGAAGAATGTGTGGAAGTCGAGAACATTATCTCGGAAAGCAAAAGTGGGTATGTTTGAAGGAATAGTGGTTCCAACAATGTTGTATGGTTGCGAGGTGTGGGCTATGGATAGAGTTGTGCGCAGGAGGATGGATGTGCTGGAAATGAGATGTTTGAGGACAATGTGTGGTGTGAGGTGGTTTGATCGAGTGAGTAACGTAAGGGTAAGAGAGATGTGTGGAAATAAAAAGAGCGTGGTTGAGAGAGCAGAAGAGGGTGTTTTGAAGTGGTTTGGGCACATGGAGAGAATGAGTGAGGAAAGATTGACCAAGAGGATATATGTGTCGGAGGTGGAGGGAACGAGGAGAAGAGGGAGACCAAATTGGAGGTGGAAAGATGGAGTGAAAAAGATTTTGAGTGATCGGGGCCTGAACATGCAGGAGGGTGAAAGGAGGGCAAGGAATAGAGTGAATTGGAGCGATGTGGTATACCGGGGTTGACGTGCTGTCAGTGGATTGAATCAAGGCTTGTGAAGCGTCTGGGGTAAACCATGGAAAGCTGTGTAGGTATGTATATATATTTTCTTCTTTCTTTCTTTCAAACTGTTCGCCATTTCCTGCATTAGCGAGGTAGCGTTAAGAACAGAGGACTGGGCCTTTGAGGGAGTACCCTCACCTGGCCCAATTCTCTGTTCCTTCTTTTGAAAAATAAAAAAAAAAATGAGAGGGGAGGATTTCCAGACCCCTGCTCCCTCCCCTTTTAGTCGCCTTCTACGACACGCAGGGAATCCGTGGGAAGTATTCTTTCTCCCCTATCCCCATTGATAATATATATATACATATATATATATTTTATTTATTATTTATTATACTTTGTCGCTGTCTCCCGCGTTTGCGAGGTAGCGCAAGGAACAGACGAAAGAAATGGCCCAACCCCCCCCATACACATGTATATACATACGTCTACACACGCAAATATACATACCTACACAGCTTTCCATGATTTACCCCAAACGCTTCACATGCCTTGATTCAATCCACTGATAGCACGTCAACCCCGGTATACCACATCGCTCCAATTCACTCTATTCCTTGCCCTCCTTTCACCCTCCTGCATGTTCAGGCCCCGATCACTCAAAATCTTTTTCACTCCATCTTTCCACCTCCAATTTGGTCTCCCTCTTCTCCTCGTTCCCTCCACCTCCGACACATATATCCTCTTGGTCAATCTTTCCTCACTCATTCTCTCCATGTGCCCAAACCACTTCAAAACACCCTCTTCTGCTCTCTCAACCACGCTCTTTTTATTTCCACACATCTCTCCTACCCTTACGTTACTCACTCGATCAAACCACCTCACACCACACATTGTCCTCAAACATCTCATTTCCAGCACATCCATCCTCCTGCGCACAACTCTATCCATAGCCCACACCTCGCAACCATACAACATTGTTGGAACCACTATTCCTTCAAACATACCCATTTTTGCTTTCCGAGATAATGTTCTCAACTTCCACACATTCTTCAAGGCCCCCAGAATTTTCGCCCCCTCCCCCACCCTATGATCCACTTCCGCTTACATGGTTCCATCCGCTGCCAGATCCACTCCCAGATATCTAAAACACTTCACTTCCTCCAGTTTTTCTCCATTCAAACTCACCTCCCAATTGACTTGACCCTCAACCCTACTGTACCTAATAACCTTGCTCTTATTCACATTTACTCTTAACTTTCTTCTTCCACACACTTTACCAAACTCAGTCACCTGCTTCTGCAGTTTCTCACATGAATCAGCCACCAGCGAACAACAACTGACTCACTTCCCAAGCTCTCTCATCCCCAACAGACTTCATACTTGCCCCTCTTTCCAAAACTCTTGCATTTACCTCCCTAACAGCCCCATCCATAAACAAATTAAACAACCATGGAGACATCACACACCCCTGCCGCAAACCTACATTCACTGAGAACCAATCACTTTCCTCTCTTCCTACACGTACACATGCCTTACATCCTCGATAAAAACTTTTCACTGCTTCAAACAACTTTCCTCCCACACCATATATTCTTAATACCTTCCACAGAGCATCTCTATCAACTCTATCATATGCCTTCTCCAGATCCATAAATGCTACATACAAATCCATTTGCTTTTCTAAGTATTTCTCTCATACATTCTTCAAAGCAAACACCTGATCCACACATCCTCTACCACTTCTGAAACCACACTGCTCTTCCCCAATCTGATGCTCTGTACATGCCTTCACCCTCTCAATCAATACCCTCCCATATAATTTACCAGGAATACTCAACAAACTTATACCTCTGTAATTTGAGCACTCACTCTTATCCCCTTTGCCTTTGTACAATGGCACTATGCACGCATTCCGCCAATCCTCAGGCACCTCACCATGAGTCATACATACATATATATATATATATATATATATATATATATGTATACGTATGGGAATGGGGATAGGGGATTAAGAATACTTCCCACGTATTCCCTGTGTGTCGTAGAAGGCAACTAAAAGGGGAGGGAGCGGGGGCTGGAAATCCTCCCCTCTTGTTTTTTTTTTAAATTTTCCAAAAGAAGGAACAGAGGGGGCCAGGTGAGGATATTCCAAAAAAGGCCCAGTCCTCTGTTCTTAACGCTACCTCGCTAATGCGGGAAATGGCGAATAGTTTAAAAGAAAAGAAAGATATATGGGAACAAATAAAGGCAGACAGTATGAATTATGTACATGTGTATATATGTATATGTCTCTGTGTGTATATATATCTGTACATTGAGATGTATAGGTATGTATATTTGTGTGTGTGGACGTGCATGTATATACATGTGTAAGTGGGCGGGTTGGGCCATTCTTTCGTCTGTTTCCTTGCGCTGCCTCGCAAATCTTTCTTTCTTTCATACTATTCGCCATTTCCCGCATTAGCGAGGTAGCGTTAAGAACAGAGGACTGGGCCTTAGAGGGAATATCCTCACCTGGCCCCCTTCTCTGTTCCTTCTTTTGGAAAATTAAAAAAAAAAACGAGAGGGGAGGATTTCCAGCCACCCGCTCCCTCCCCTTTTAGTCGCCTTCTACGACACGCAGGGAATACGTGGGAAGCATTCTCTCTCCCCTAACCCCAGGGATAATTTTTTTTTTGCTTTGTCGCTGTCTCCCGCGTTTGCGAGGTAGCGCAAGGAAACAGACGAAAGAAATGGCCCAATCCAACCCCCAAACACATGTATATACATACGTCCACACACACAAATATACATACCTACACAGCTTTCCATGGTTTACCCCAGACGCTTCACATGCCCTGATTCAATCCACTGAGAGCACATCAACCCCGGTATACCACATCGATCCAATTCACTCTATTCCTTGCCCTCCTTTCACCCTCCTGTATGTTCAGGCCCTGATCACACAAAATCTTTTTCACTCCATCTTTCCACCTCCAATTTGGTCTCCCACTTCTCCTCGTTTCCTCCACCTCTGACACATATATCCTCTTGGTCAATTTTTCCCCACTCATTCTCTCCATGTGACCAAACCATTTCAAAACACCCTCTTCTGCTCTCTCAACCACACTCTTTTTATTTCCACACCTCTCTCTCACCCTTACATTACTTACTCGATCAAACCACCTCACACCACATATTGTCCTCAAACATCTCATTTCCAGCACATCCACCCTCCTGCGCACAACTCTATCCATAGCCCACACCTCGCAACCATACAACATTGTTGGAACCACTATTCCTTCAAACATACCCATTTTTGCTTTCCGAGATAATGTTCTCGACTTCCAAACATTCCTCAAGGCTCCCAGAATTTTCGTCCCCTCCCCCACCCTACGATTCACTTCCGCTTCCATGGTTCCATCCGATGCCAGATCCACTCCCAGATATCTAAAACACTTCACCTCCTCCAGCTTTTCTCCATTCAAACTTACCTCCCAATTGACTTGACCCTCAACCTTACTGTACCTAATAACCTTGCTCTTATTCACATTTACTCTTAACTTTCTTCTTTCACACACTTTACCAAACTCATTAACCAGCATCTGCAGTTTCTTACATGAATCAGCCACCAGCGCTGTATCATCAACGAACAACAACTGACTCACTTCCCAAGCTCTCTCATCCACAACAGACTGCATACTTGCCCCTCTTTCCAAAACTCTTGCATTCATCTCCCTAACAACCCCATCCATAAACAAATTAAGCAACCATGGAGACATCACACACTCCTGCCGCAAACCTACATTCACTGAGAACCAATCACTTTCCTCTCTTCCTACACATACACATGCCTTACATCCTCGATAAAAACTTTTCACTGCTTCTAACAACTTGCCTCCCACACCATATATTCTTAATACCTTCCACAGAGCATCTCTATCAACTCTATCATATGCCTTCTCCAGATCCATAAATGCTACATACAAATCCATTTGTTTTTCTAAGGATTTCTCGCATACATTCTTCAAAGCAAACACCTGATCCACATATCCTCTACCACTTCTGAAACCACATTGCTCTTCCCCAATCTGATGCTCTGTACATGCCTTCACCCTCTCAATCAATACCCTCCCATATAATTTACCAGGAATACTCAACAAACTTATACCTCTGTAATATATATATATATATATATATATATATATATATATATATATATATATATATATATATATAATTTATTATTTTTTTTTTTTTTGCTTTGTCGCTGTCTCCCGCGTTTGCAAGGAAGCGCAAGGAAACAGACGAAAGAATGGCCCAACCCACCCACATACACATGTACATACATACACATCCACACGCAAATATACATACACCTACACATCTCAACATATATATACACACACAGACATATACATATATACACATGTACATAATTCATACTGTCTGCCTTTATTCATTCCCATTGCCACCCCTCCACACATGAAATAACAACCCCCTTCCCCTGCATGTGCGCGAGGTAGTGCTAGGAAAAGACAAGAAAGGCCACATTCGTTCACACTCAGTCTCTATCTGTCATGTAATAATGCACCAAAACCACAGCTCCCTTTCCACAAGAAGGCCCCACAGAACTTTCCAAGGTTTACCCCAGACGCTTCACATGCCCTGGTTCAATCCATTGACAGCATGTCGACCCCGGTATACCACATCGTTCCAATTCACTCTATTCCTTGCCCACCTCTCACCTTCCTGTATGTTCAGGCCCTGATCACTCAGAATCTTTTTCACTCCATCTTTCCACCTCCAATTGGGTCTCCCACTTCTCCTCATTCCCTCCACCTCTTACATATATATCCTCTTTGTCAATCTTTGCTCACTCATTCTTTTCATGTGACCAAACCATTTCAAAACACAAAACTCCCTCTTCTGCTCTCTCAACCACACTTTTTATTACCACACTTATCTCTTACCTTGTTATTAATTACTCGCTCAAACCACCTCACACCACATACTGTCCTCAAACATCTCATTTCCAGCACATCCACCCTCCTCCGCACAACTCTATCTATAGCCCATGCCTCACAACCATATAACATTCTTGGAACCTCTATTCCTTCAAACATACCCATTTTTGCTTTCCAAGATAACGTTTTCGACTTCCACACATTTCTCATTGCTCCCAGAACTTTCGCCCCCTCCCCCACCCAATGATTCACTTCTGCTTCCATGGTTCCATCCGCTGCCAAAACAAGTCCACTCCCAGAAATCTAAAACACTTCTTCCCCGAGTTTTTCTCCATTCAAACTTACCTCCCAATTGACTTGTCCCTCAACCCTACTGTACCTAATAACCTTGCTGTTATTCACATTTACTCTCAGCTTTCTTCTTTCACATACTTTACCAAACTCAGTCACCAGCTTCTGCAGTTTCTTACCTGAATCAGCCACCAGCGCTGTATCATCAGTGAACAACAGCTGACTCACTTCCCAAGCTCTCCCATCCACAACCGACTGCATACTTGCCCCTCTTTCCATAACTCTTTCATTCACCTCCCAAACAACCCCATCCATAAACAAATTAAACAACCATGGAGAGCAAAAAAGGGTATGATTGGAGTAATAGTTGTTCCAAGAATGTTGTATGGTTGTGAGGCGTACGCTATAGATAGGGTTGTGCAGAGGAGGGTGGTTGTGTTGGAAATGAGATGTTTGAGGACAGTATGTGGTGTGAGGTGGTTTGAGCGAGTAATTAATAACAAGGTAAGAGATAAGTGTGGTAATAAAAAGTTTGGTTGAGAGAGCAGAAGAGGGTGTATTGAAATGGTTCGGTCACATAGAGAGAATGAGGGAGAAAAGATTGATAAAGAGGATACATTTGTCAGAGGTGGAGGGAACGAGAAGTGGGAGACCAAATTGGAGTTGGAAGGATGTAGTGAAAAAGATTTTGAGTGATCGGGGCCTGAACATACAGGAGGGTGAAAGGCATGCAAAGAATAGAGAGAATTGGAATGATGTGGTATACCGGGGTCGACGTTCTGTCAATGAATAGAACTAAAGCATGTGGAGAACCAAAACTGCAGCACCCTTTCCACATCAAGGCCCCACAAAACTTTCCATGGTTTACCCTAGACGCTTCACATGCCCTGGTTCAATCCATTGAGAGCACTTCGACCCCGGTATACCACATTGTTCAAGTTCACTCTATTCCTTGCACGCCTTTCACCCTCCTACATGTTTAGGCACCGATCGCTCAAAATCTTTTTCACTCCATCCTTCCACCTCCAATTTGGTCTCCCACTTCTCCTCGTTCCCTCCACCTCTGCCATATATCCTCTTTGTCAATCTTTCCTTACTCATTCTCTCCATGTGATTAAAACATTTCAATACACCCTCTTCTGGTCTCTCATCCACACTCTTTTTATTTCCACACATCTCTCTTACCATTCCATTACTTACTTGATCAAATCAACTCACACCACATATTGTCCTTAAACATCTCATTTCCATCACATCTTCCCTCCTCTGCACAACCCTATCTATAACCCACGTCTCGCAACCATATAACATTGTTGGAACCATCATTCCTTCAAACATACCCATTTTTGCTTTCCAAGATAATGTTCTCACCTTCCACACATTCTTCAACACTCCCAGAACTTTCGCCCCCTCCCCCACCCTATGATTCACTTCCACTTCCATGGTTCCATCCGCTGCCAAAACAAATCCACTCCCAGAAATCTAAAACACTTCTTCCTCGAGTTTTCTCCATTCAAACTTACCTCCCAATTGACTTGTCCCTCAACCCTATTGTACCTAATAACCTTGCTCTTATTCACATTTACCTCATCTTTCATCTTTCACATACTTTACCAAACTCAGTCACCAGCTTCTGCAGTTTCTCATCTGAATCAGCCACCAGTGCTGTATTGCAGCAAACAACAGCTGACTCACTTCCCAAGCTCTCTCATCCACAACCGACTGCATACTTGCCCCTTTTTCCATAACTCTTGCATTCACCTCCTTAACAACCCCATCCATAAACAAATTAAACGACCATGGAGAGCATAAAAGGGTATGATTGAAGTAATAGTTGTTCCAACAATGTTATATGGTTGTTAGGTGTAGGCTATAGATAGGGTTGTGCAGAGGAGGGTGGATGTGTTGGAAATGAGATGTTTGAGGACATATGGTGTAAGGTGGTTTCATCGGGTAAGTAATGAAAGGTTAAGAGAGATGTTTGGTAATAAAAAGAGTGTGGCTGAGAAAGCAGAAGAGGGTGTATTGAAATGGTTTGGTCACATAGAGGGAATGAGTGAGAAAAGATTGACAAAGAGAATATATTTGTCAGAGGAGGAGGGAACCATATAACATTGTTGGAACCACTATTCCTTCAAACATACCCATTTTTGCTTTCTGAGATAATGTTCTCACCTTCCACACATTCTTCAACGATCCCAGAACTTTTGCCACTATTCCTTCAAACATACCCATTTTTGCTTTCTGAGATAATGTTCTCACCTTCCACACATTCTTCAACGATCCCAGAACTTTTGCGCCCCCTCCTCCACCCTGTGACTAACTTCCGCTTCCATGGTTCTATCCGCTACCAAATCCACTCCCAGATATCTAAAACACTTTACTTCCTCCAGTTTTTCTCCATTCAAACTTACCTCCCAATTGACTTGTCCCTCAACCCTACTGTACCTAATAACCTTGCTATCATTTTCATTTACTCTCAGCTTTCTTCTTTCACACACTTTACCAAACTCAGTCACCAGCTTCTGAAGTTTCTCACCTGAATCAGCCACCAGTGCTGTATCATCAGCGAAGAACAACTGACTCACTTCCCAATTCCTCTCATCCACAACAGACTGCATACTTGCCCCTCTCTCCAAAACTCTTGCATTCATCTTCCTAACAACCCCATCCATAAACAAATTAAACAACCATGGAGACATCACACACCCTTGCCGCAAACCGATATTCACTTCCAAAACATCCATCTGTTTTTCTAAGTATTTCTCACATACATTCTTCAAAACAAATACCTGAGCCACATATCCTCTACCACTTCTGCAACCACACTGCTCTTCCCCAATCTGATGCTCTGTACATGCCTTCACCCTCTCAATCAATACCCTCCCATATGAATTCGCAGGAATACTCAACAAACTTATACCTATGTGATATGAACACTCACCTTTATCCCCGTTGCCTTTTTACAATGGCACTATGCATGCATTCCGCCAATCCTCAAGCACTTCACTATGAGCCATACATACATTGAATATCCTCACCAACCAGTCAACAATACAGTCACCCCCTTTTTTAATATATTCCACTAAATACCATCCAAACCCGCTGCCTTGCTGGCTTTCATTTTCCGCAAAGCTTTCACTATCTCTTCTCTGTTTACCAAATCATTCTCCCTGACCCTCTCACTTCGCACACCACCTCGATGAAAACAACCTATATCTGCCTCTCTGTCATCTAACACATTCAACAAACCTTCAAAATACTCACTCCGTCTCCTTCTCACTTCACAACTACTTGTTATTACCTCCCTATTAACCCCCTTCACCAATGTTCCAATTTGTTTTCTTTCTTGTCCTACACACTTTATTTACCTCCTTCCAAAACATCTTTTTTTTCTCCCTATAATTTAGTGATTCTCTCTCCAACTCTCATTTGCCCTCTTTTTCACCTCTTGCACTTTTCTCTTGACCTCCTGCTTCTTCTTTTTTTTTTTTACATCTAGTCATTTGCACTATTTCCCTGCAAAAATCGTCCAAACGCCTCTCTCTTCTTTTTCACTAATCTTACTTCTTCATCCAACCGCTCACTACCCTTTCTAATCTGCCCACCTCACACGCTTCTCCTATATATATAATACGTGTAGGAAGAGAGGAAAGTGATTGGTTCTCAGTGAATGTTGGTTTGCAGCAGGGGTGTGTGATGTCTCCATGGTTGTTTAATTTATTTATGAATGGGGTTGTTAGGGAGATGAATGCAAGAGTTTTGGAAAGAGGGGCAAGTATGCAGTCTGTTGTGGATGAGAGAGCTTGGGAAGTGAGTCAGTTGTTGTTCACTGATGATACAGCGCTGGTGGCTGATTCATGTGAGAAACTGCAGAAGCTGGTGACTGAGTTTGGTAAAGTGTGTGAAAGAAGAAAGCTGAGAGTAAATGAGAATAAGAGCAAGGTTATTAGGTACAGTAGGGTTGAGGGACGAGTCAATTGGGAGGTGAGTTTGAATGGAGATAAACTGGAGGAAGTGAAGTGTTTTAGATATCTGGGAGTGGATCTGGCAGCGGATGGAACCATGGAAGCGGAAGTGGATCATAGGGTGGGGGAGGGGGCGAAAATTCTGGGGGCCTTGAAGAATGTGTGGAAGTCGAGAACATTATCTCGGAAAGCAAAAATGGGTATGTTTGAAGGAATAGTGGTTCCAACAATGTTGTATGGTTGCGAGGCGTGGGCTATGGATAGAGTTGTGCGCAGGAGGATGGATGTGCTGGAAATGAGATGTTTGAGGACAATGTGTGGTGTGAGGTGGTTTGATCGAGTGAGTAACGTAAGGGTAAGAGAGATGTGTGGAAATAAAAAGAGCGTGGTTGAGAGAGCAGAAGAGGGTGTTTTGAAGTGGTTTGGGCACATGGAGAGGATGAGTGAGGAAAGATTGACCAAGAGGATATATGTGTCGGAGGTGGAGGGAACAAGGAGAAGAGGGAGACCAAATTGGAGGTGGAAAGATGGAGTGAAAAAGATTTTGTGTGATCGGGGCCTGAACATGCAGGAGGGTGAAAGGAGGGCAAGGAATAGAGTGAATTGGAGCGATGTGGTATACCGGGGTTGACGTGCTGTCAGTGGATTGAATCAAGGCATGTGAAGCGTCTGGGGTAAGCCATGGAATGCTGTGTAGGTATGTATATTTGCGTGTGTGGACGTATGTATATACATGTGTATGGGAGGGGTTGGGCCATTTCTTTCGTCTGTTTCCTTGCGCTACCTCGCAAACGCGGGAGACAGCGACAAAGTATAAAAAAAAAAAAAAAAAAAAAGGTTCTGGAAGGAGGTAAATAAAGTGCGTAAGACAAGGGAGCAAATGGGAACTTCGGTGAAGGGCGCAAGTGGGGAGGTGATAACAAGTAGTGGTGATGTGAGAAGGAGATGGAGTGAGTATTTTGAAGGTTTGTTGAATGTGTTTGATGATAGAGTGGCAGATATAGGGTGTTTTGGTCGAGGTGGTGTGCAAAGTGAGAGGGTTAGGGAAAATGATTTGGTAAACATATATATATATATATATATATATATATATATATATATATATATATATATATATATATATATATATATATTATCCCTGGGGATAGGGGTGAAAGAATACTTCCCACGCATTCCTCACGTGTCCTAGAAGGCGACTAGAGGGGACAGGAGCGGGGGGCCAGAAATCCTCCCCTCCTTGTATTTGAACTTTCTAAAAATGGGAAACAGAAGGAGTCACGCAGGGAGTGCTCATCCTCCTCGTAGACTCAGATTGGGGTGTCTAAATGTGTGTGGATATAACCAAGATGTGAAAAAAGGAGAGATAGGTAGTATGTTTGAGGAAAGGAACCTGGATGTTTTGGGTGGGGGAGGGGGCGAAAATTCTGGGAGCCTTGAAGAATGTGTGGAAGTCGAGAACATTATCTCGGAAAGCAAAAATGGGTATGTTTGAAGGAATAGTGGTTCCAACAATGTTGTATGGTTGCGAGGCGTGGGCTATGGATAGAGTTGTGCACAGGAGGATGGATGTGCTGGAAATGAGATGTTTGAGGACAATGTGTGGGTGGTGTGAGGTGGTTTGATCGAGTAAGTAACGTAAGGGTAAGAGAGATGTGTTGAAATAAAAAGAGCGTGGTTGAGAGAGCAGAAGAGGGTGTTTTGAAATGGTTTGGGCACATGGAGAGAATGAGTGAGGAAAGATTGACCAAGAGGATATATGTGTCGGAGGTGGAGGGAACGAGGAGAAGTGGGAGACCAAATTGGAGGTGGAAAGATGGAGTGAAAAAGATTTTGTGTGATCTGGGCCTGAACATGCAGGAGGGTGAAAGGAGGGCAAGGAATAGAGTGAATTGGATCGATGTGGTATACCGGGGTTGACGTGCTGTCAGTGGATTGAATCAGGGCATGTGAAGCGTCTGGGGTAAACCATGGAAAGCTGTGTAGGTATGTATATTTGCGTGTGTGGACGTATGTATATACATGTGTATGGGGGGGGGGGGGGGTTGGGCCATTTCTTTCGTCTGTTTCCTTGCGCTACCTCGCAAACGCGGGAGACAGCGACAAAGCAAAAAAAAAAAATATATGTATATATATATATATATATATATATATATATATATATATATATATATATATATGTATGTATATACACACATGTATGTAAGTAGGAGAGATTGCTAGAGAGCGTCAATGGATTACGTGTTAATTGATAGGCGCGCGAAAGAGAGACTTTTGGATGTTAATGTGCTGAGAGGTGCAACCGGAGGGGTGTCTGATCATTATCTTGTGGAGGCGAAGGTGAAGATTTGTAGAGGTTTTCAGAAAAGAAGAGAGAATGTTGGGGTTAAGAGAGTGGTGAGAGTAAGTGAGCTTGGGAAGGAGACTTGTGTGAAGAGGTACCAGGAGAGACTGAGCACAGAATGGAAAAAGGTGAGAACAAAGGAGGTAAGGGGAGTGGGGGAGGAATGGGATGTATTTAGGAAAGCAGTGATGGCTTGCGCAAAAGATGCTTGTAGCATGAGAAGCGTTGGAGGTGGGGAGATTAGAAAGGGTAGTGAGTGGTGGGATGAAGAAGTAAGATTATTAGTGAAAGAGAAGAGAGAGGCATTTGGACGATTTTTGCAGAGAAATAATGCAAATGAATGGGAGATGTATGAAAGAAAAAAGCAGGAGGTCAAGAGAAAGGTGCAAGAGGTGAAAAAGAGGGCAAACGAGAGTTGGGATGAGAGACTATCATTAAATTTTAGGGAGAATAAAAAGATGTTTTGGAGGGAGGTAAATAAAGTGTGTAAGACAAGGGAACAATTGGAACTTCAGTGAAGGGGGCTAATGGGGAGGTGATAACAAGTAGTGGTGATGTGAGAAGGAGATGGAGTAAGTATTTTGAAGGTATGTTGAATGTGTTTGATGATAGAGTGGCAGATATAGGGTGTTTTGGTCGAGGTGGTGTACAAAGTGAGAGGGTTAGGGAGGAGGATTTGGTAAACAGAGAAGAGATAGTAAAGCTTTGCGGAAGATAAAAGCCGTCAAGGCAGTGGGTTTGAATGGAATTGCAGTGGAATTTATTAAAAAGGGGGTGACTGTATTGTTGACTGGTTGGTAAGGTTATTTAATGTATGTATGACTCATGGTGAGGTGCCTGAGGATTGGCGGAATGCTTGCGTAGTGCCATTTTACAAAGGCACAGGGTATAAAAGTGAGTGCTCAAATTACAGAGGTATAAGTTTGTTGAGTATTCCTGGTAAATTATATGGGAGGGTATTGATTGAGAGGGTGAAGGCATGTACAGAGCATCAGATTGGGGAAGAGCAGTGTGGTTTCAGAAGTGGTAGAGGATGTGTGGATCAGGTGTTTGCTTTGAAGAATGTATGTGAGAAATACCTAGAAAAGCAAATGGATTTGTATGTAGCATTTATGTATCTGGAAAAGGCATATGACACAGTTGATAGAGATGCTTTGTGGAAGGTATTAAGAATATATGGTGTGGGAGGCAAGTTGTTAGAAGCAGTGAAAAGTTTTTATCGAGGATGTAAGGCATGTGTATGTGTAGAAAGAGAGGAAAGTGATAGGTTCTCAGTGAATGTTAGTTTGCGGCAGGGGTGTGTGATGTCTCCATGGTTGTTTAATTTGTTTATGGATGGGGTTGTTAGGAAGATGAATGCAAATGTTTTGGAGACAGGGGCAAGTATGAAGTCTGTTGTGGAAGAGAGAGCTTGGGAAGTGAGTCAGCTGTTCTTCGTTGATGATATAATGCTGGTGGCTGATTCAGGTGAGATTCTGCAGATGCTGGTGACTGAGTTTGGTAAAGTGTGTGAAAGAAGAAAGCTGAGAGTAAATGTGAATAAGAGCAAGGTTATTAGGTACAGTAGGGTTGAGGGACAAGTCAATTGGGAGGTAAGTTTGAATAGAGAAAAACTGGAGGAAGTGAAGTGTTTTAGATATCTGGGAGTGGATCTGGCAGCGGATGGAACCATGGAAGCTGAACTGAGTCATAGGGTGGGGAAGGAGGCGAAAGTTCTGGGAGTGTTGAAAAATGTGTGGAAAGCGAGATCATTTTCTCGGAAAGCAAAAATGGGTATGTTTGAAGGAATGGTGGATCCAGCAATGTTATATGGTTGCGAGGCGTGGGCTATAGATAGAGGTGGGCAGAGGATGGTAAATGTGCTGGAAATGAGATGTTTGAGGACAATATGTGGTGTGAGTTGGTTTGACCGAGTAAGTAATGAAAGGGTAAGAGAGATGTGTGGTAATAAAAAGAGTGTGGTTGAGAGAGCAGAAGAAGGTGTTTTGAAATGGTTTGGTCACATGGAGAGAATGAGTGAGGAAAGATTGACAAAGAGGATGTATGTGTCAGAGGTGGAGGGAACGAGAAGTGGGAGACCAAATTGGAGGTGGAAAGATGGAGTGAAAAAGATTTTGAGTGATCGGGGCCTGAACGTGCAGGAGGATGAAAGGCGTGCAAGGAATAGAGTGAATTGGAACGATGTGGTATACTTGGGTCGACGTGCTGTCAATGGATTGAACCAGGGCATGGAAGCGTCTGGGGTAAACCATGGAAAGTTCTGTGGGGCCTGGATGTGGAAAGGGAGCTGGGGTTTTCGGTGCATTGTTACATGACAGCTAGAGACTGAATGTGGACAAAGTGGCCTTTGTTGTCTTTTCCTAGTGCTACCTCGTGCACATTTGGGGGGGGGGGTTGTTATTTTGAAGTGTGGTGGGGTGGCAATGGGAATGAATAAAGGCAGACAGTATGAGTTATGTGCATGTGTATATATGTATATGTCTGTGTGTGTATATATATATGTATACGTTGAGATGTATAGGTATGTATATTTGCATGTATTGATGTGTATGTATATACATGTGTATGTGGGTGGGTTGGGCCATTCTTTTGTCTGTTTCCTTGTGCTACCTCGCTAATGCGGGAGACAGCGACAAAGCAAAATAGATAAATAGATATGTATTTAATTTTATAACTTTCTACAATTCAATTGGCATTTAAGGGTTAAAAAGATATAATTGTATATTTACATACAATTATATCTTGGTCTTATGGGAAACAGTTCTAGCTGCCAAGTATGATAGCCATACATAATAAAAGTCTTGTATTGTCCCTTGTAAAAAGTCGCATCACCCACAATTATATTGAAAGTTAGACCTAGGCATCCACTTTGTGGTAGCTGGCAGTGTCTTAAAACTTATGGGAATCATGCATTACTATTCCTTACTCTGTGGAGCAATGATTAGATATGTTTGGATTTTTTTAACACGATCTTTCTTGAAAAAAGATGAGCTTAGCTTGTATGACGTTTTAAGATGAATTGATGTACCCCTTGATAGTATTGTATTTTTTCAAAAATTCATTAATCAATCATGTTAGAGAGTTCAAAGAGCATAATGTAGTCCTTTAAGGGTTAAGCAACAGGCTTTCCTTCCCAAAAGTGTGTATTTGGGAAGTAGAGTGTATAGTGTATAGTGCCTTTGTAATGGAGAAAGATTGTTGAAAGTGGATGTTATGACATTCTTTAGGAAAATTTTCTAAGGTTTTTATTGCCCTCCAAATTAAGGGTCAATAAAATCTAGGAGCATGAAAATGTTTTCCCCAGAAAATAACAAGCTATCACTGAAATTTTAGCCCATTTAGAAAGTATAACACAAATTTTTTGTTTTCATTTTCATGCTTTCAGGAAGTTTTGGACTTTATTGGAACTTTTTTAGTTTATGTTCAGTTTGTTAACTTGTATTCATGATATATCTTTTGTATGTCTGTAGATCAAATGCACCAAGTGAAGAACATAGTTTTTATCAGGCTGTAAGAAAATTGAAAACAGTTGGCAGTTGCTTTATTTGTGCGGGAGCCATTTTCATTGAAAATCTTTTCTGCATATTTTTCAGGCTATGTTGAGTCATAGGGACTCGTGTAGAGATGTATGGTGCTGGAGATGTTTAAGAAATTTCCTCTTGTACCATCTGCGCTGAATATAGGATATGGGATTTTATATTAATACAGGTTGATATAAAGAATGGAGCTGCAACTTAATTTGTAAGTTGAAATACTTTATCATTATTATCCAGTTCATCTTTCACATTGTATATTTCAATGTGTGTTGAGGGAATATTATCAGATGGGAGATTTGTGTGAAGTCATTTGTACTGTTATGCATTTTCATGTATATGTTATTAATTTTTGTCACAAAGTAATATGCATGGTGTAGTTATTGAGGGAATCAGAAGTACGCTTTACCTTATAAGAGTGTTGGTAACGCTAGAGATAGTGATAGATATGTTTAAAATGCAGGGACCACCTTAAGCATCTCTAGTTTACAAAATTTTATCATTTTATACTTTTTTTTTTTTTTTTACTACTAACTAATGGTCATGAGATTGAGCAGATTTTGATATTTCCTTATGAAGTTAGCTGAATCAGTTGATTTATAAAATGCCCACTGTAATTAAGAATAAATACTACTTCATTGGAAAAGAGGAAACAGTATTGATGAGAAGAGAGTGGTGAGTGTAAGTGATCTTGGAAAGGGGACTTGTGAGAAGAAATACCAGAAAAGAGAGTTAGGGTGAGTGAGTATCAGAAAACTTAAGGGAGAATAAGATGTTTTGAAAGGAGTTAAATAATGTGTGAAAAACAAGAGAACAAGTGAGAACATCATTGAATGGGGCAAAGGAGGAACTGATAACAAGTATTGATGAAGTGATGAACGAGTAAGTAGTTTGAAGAACTATTGAATGTGTTTGATGATAGGATGGCAGATGTAGGGCGTTTGGATTTGTGATATGTGAAGTGAGAGAGTCATAGTGATTGGTTTGGTGAAGAGAGAAGAGGTAGTAAGGTGAACGGAATGGATGATATTGCATTTGAATTTTGTTAGAAAGGGGTGATTGTGCTGTTGATTGTTTAGAATTTTCACTGTAAGTATGGATCATGGTGAGGTGCTTAAGGATTGGCAGAATGTATATATAGTGCCAGTTGTATTAAGCAAAGGAGATAAAGGTTAGGATTCAAACTACTGAAGTATAAGTTGTTAAGCTAGAGCACGCAATACTCTGAAAGCCACAATGTCTCATGATTATTGTGTGGCCATTGGCAGCTCAAGGGTAGGCCGTTTTGATAACTTTTTCTCTCCCTACACCTCAAAGCTTTGGAACTCTACCCTTTCATGTCATACCTGGCACAATAAGCTTAGGAACTCTCTATCCTCTTATGTCTTACTTAGCATATTTTAAAAGATGGGTTTCTCTTTTTCTCCAGAATTTGTACTCTCTAGTCTCGTCTTTTTCCCTTTCATTGACCTCTCCTTATTTCAATTAAGGCCCTTCCTTAATGTGAGCTTTAGTCTGTGACTTGAGTCTCCAATGTGTAAATAGGGAAAAAAAGAGTACTGTACCTTGTAAGTTGTTTGGAAGAGTAGTGACTGAGTGGGTGAAGGAAGTACAGAGCATCAGATAAGGAAGGAACACAATGTTTTCAGAAGTGGTAGATGATGTGTGGATCAGGTGTTTGCTTTAAAAAATGTGTGGCAAATACTTACAGAAACAGATGGCTTTGCCTGTAGCATTTATGGAATTAGAGAAAGCTTATGTTATGGTTGATAGAGATGTCTTGCAGAAGGTCTTAAAGATATGTAGTGTGGGAGAGAAGCTGCTAAAAGCAGTGTTTGTTTGTTTTTTTTATTGAGGATGTCAGGCATATGTATGAGAAGGAGAGGAGAGACTGAATTGTTCCAAGTAAATTTTCGTCTGTGGCAGGGGTGTGTGATGTCACCATGGTTGTGTAATTTGTTTATGGATGGGGTGGTTAGGGAGGTAAGTGCAAGAGTCTTGGAGAGAGAGGTTAGTATGCAGTCTTTAGGGGATGAGAGGGCCTGGGAAGCGAGGCCGTTGTTTAACGATTATTCAGTACTGATGGCAACACTGAGTGACAAACTTTGGATGTTAGGAACTGAGTTTGGAAGTGTGTGTGAAAGGAGGAAGATTAGATCAGAGGAAATGTGAATAAAAGCAAGGATATTAGGTTGAGTATGGTTGAGGGACAGGTTAGTTGGGGTGTGAGTTTGAATGGGGAAAAATTGGAGAAAGTGAAGTGTTTTAGATACCTGGAAGTGGACATGGCAATGATTAGAGCCATGGAAACAGAAATTAGTCATAAGGTAGACAAGGGGACGAAGGTTTTTGGCGTTACTGAAGAATATATGGAAAGAGAAGAGTTCAACTGGGAGGGCAAAAATGGGTATGTTTAAATGTATCAGAGTCCCAGCAATATTACATGGCTGCGAGTAATGGGCTATAGATAGGATTGTGTTGATGAGGAAGGATGTGTTGGAAATGAAATATTTGAGAACAATATGTGGCATGAGGTGGTTTGATCGATTAATAAAAGGGTAAGCAAAATTTATAGTAATAAGAGGAATGTGTTTACGAGAGCTGAAGAGGGTGAGCTTGAATGGTGTAGACATATGTTGAGAGCGAGTGAATGGAGATGGAAAGATGGAGTGAAAAAGATTTTGAGTGATCAGGGCCTGAACATGTGGGAAGGTGAAAAGTATGCATGTTATAGAGTGAATTGGATTGTTGTAGTGTACAGGGGTCGAAACGCTGTCAGTGGACTGAACCAGGGTATGTAAAGCGTCTGAGGGTAAACATGGAAATGACTCTGAGGGCTAGCTGTGGTTTTGATTTATTACATGTGATAGAGAATGGATGTGAACAAATGTGGCCTCTCTTTGTTTGGTCTTGGTGCTACCTCGCTAACATGGGAAACGGAGATTAATTGAAAGGACTTCCTTTACTTTTATTACATATGTAGGATATCTAAAATTGGCTCTAAAGTTTTATTCTGTGTTTATATATTGTAAGGGATAGTGCTTTCTTACTCTGCTCAAAATACACTTTACTGTTGATTTTAGAGCAATCTTAGTATTTTTTTTTATTTACATAATGGTAACTGCCTTTTCTAATTTTTAAAAGCCTGTCTTGTTCACTCAAAACAAAAAGTTTCATGTGGTTATAAAAAAGATTGCCAGTAATATTCCAGTGATTTTTTTTTTTTTTTTTTGAGGGGGGGCAGTGAAGTGAAAAAAGCTTTGAATGCCTGGGGCCTGAACATTTAGGAGGGTGCTAGGCATGCAAGGGATAGAGCAAAACGGAGCATTGTTAAGTACAGGGATGACATGTTGTCAGTGAGCTGAACCAGGGAATATGAAATGGTTGGGGAAACCATGGAAAGTTCTTTGGTGCCTAATTGTGGATAGAGGGCCCTGGTTTCTGTGAATTACACATGACTCCTTGAGAGTGGATATGAGCAATTTAGACCATTACTTTCTGCATTTTTGGAATTATCTCTCTGTTGAAGGAAATGTATGAAAGAAATTGTTTTGGCTCCACAAATTTGTGACATGTATGAGAAAATCTCAACCACTTTTACTTGTAGATGTTGCCACATGAAGTGTTCATCCCTGTTTTGGGATTAGTAATGGGGATTAGATTTTTCAGCTAGTTGTTTTTCTATTTTATGCCAGTAGCTTTTTACAGTTAAGTTATCCATGGTCTCAGGTTGACGAATACATTTTTGGTGGAAGAGGATTCTCCTCCACTAGCTTGGAAATAGTTGACTCAGTTTTAACTTGATATTGACTCCATAGGGAGTGAGTTTTTTTTTTGGCTTAGTTTTTCCACAGCAAATTTTTTCGATTTCCAAAATGGATACATGAAAAGAGTTGATAAGGAATTATTCAAAGTTGCATGCTATTGCTGAACAATTTAACTTCAATAATACCTTAAAAAATTACAGGATACCTGACCACTTTAGGGCCTGGAGTTACGAAGATGACAGAAGAATCATAATGATAGAATGGACTCCATGTACAGTACAGATGTATACAGAAACAGATTTGCACTCTGCCTCCATCCAGACATAGAAATTCCTATCCTCTTTTACTTCCCACATAATTTATTCTATTTCCCCATGTTTTAGTTTATTAAGCATTTTAAGTTCTTTCACACCCATACCAGTTTCACATGTGGAATAGAACTAAAATAGATTATCTGTCATGAAATATCACTTGACTTTACAATATTGAACTCCTAAGAAATGCTTTTTCTGAGTGTATTTTGCTCAATCTGTAGCATGGTTTATGTTTTTTTTCAATACTGAGCACCTTCCTTCTTTTTGTTTATTCTCAGCAGCTAATGAGAGCCTTGTTGTAACTGTGTGTGTTGTCCGTCATTGTCTTTGGGATGATACAGCTTTGCAAGATATAATTCAAAGGTAAGACTTGTAGCAACTTACTTGTATACATTAGTTTGATTGGTGCCAAGTGTTCAGAGCAAATAATGTTACTGTTTAGTGGCCAGTTTTGTATATGTTATAGTGAGTATATTGATGTACATTTTTAAACAGGGTATGACAAAGCTGGATAGCTAGACTTGTAGGCTGGATGATATTATTATTATTATTATTATTATTATTATTATTATTATTATTAGTAGTAGTAGTAGTAGTAGTAGTGTTTTTATTTTTTATTGTTATGTTTGAAGTTGTATTAATGCACCATTGGATTCTGTTCCCAGTCTGTAAGAACTCTGTGTTCTGGTATTGAATAATGAAAGTGCTTTTGATATTTTTCAAAGATAGCAGCTTGGAAATGTTATTGACATTAGAGAAGAGTCCATTCAGAAGAAGGAACAGAAGCAGCCGTGTGAGGAGTGGTCCTCAATGAGTCAGGCTAGCATGTGTGACCATTTGTGTTTGTAACAAAGATGAAAAATGGGAGACGTGATATGTATTGGGAAAGGAACCTGGTTGTTCTGGCATGTAAACCTGGTGGTATGGGGAAGAATTGTTTAGATATGTCCGTTGGGTAAAGTTTGAGATTTGTATGATGATTAGAGCAAAGGAGGGGTGGCAATTTTGTTGAAGGAAGCACTGTGAGACTGTGAAAAAGATCAATGATATGAGTTCCAGACTGTTGTGCATGACATTAATAGGTTATTAGTGTTGGGTGATTGCCATTTGTTATGCAATTGGTAGTGAGTGGGGTAAGAAAGAGATGAGAGTCTTTTGGGAGGAGCTGGGTGAATGCTTCGGCAATTTTTATGTAAGGGATCAAGTAATATTAGGGGAAGATTTGCATGCATTAGTGGTTGGTATGGGGTACTTTGTGCAAGTGAAATTGGTAAATAGTTCATATGCTCAAAAAGGATTGGTTATGGGGAATACATAGTTTAAAAAGTGAGCATGTAGATGTGGTTTTGGTTCAATGAGCATTATTGGATTTTTTACTACTTAGCAGGCTTGTAAAGGAAAAATTGTAGGTTGCGAAGGTGCTGAAAAGGGCAACTGATGGCTGCTAGGTGGAAGCGAGTTTGAAATTTTACCATGGCATTAGAAAAAGAGGAAATAACATGGTTGGGTAGAGACTGGTAAAAGTGAGTGAGCTTGAGTAATGAACGGGCTTGTATCCAGAGTTAACAAGAAAGAATGAATGAAGAGTGGCATAAGGAGAGTGTAAAAATTAGGGAATGGGTGAGGAGTAAAAAGTATTTCAAGAAGTAATGTGTACTTGTACAGGTGAAATGTGTTTGAGGTTAGTGATGGGATGAGGGATTTAAGTTGCAAGTGAAAGAAAAAAGAGGCTTATGGGCAAAATATGTTGGGAAAGAGTGCAAGTAATTAGATGTACAAGTGGCAGGGAGTCGAGAGAATGGTGAAGGGGCTGAAACAGAGGGAGTAATGGTACACTTCGGGGGTAGTAAGAAAATGTTTTAGGGCGTGAATAGTTTGTGGAGAACAAAGGAGAGTTTCACAGAAGGATGCAGATGGGAAAGTGGAAACAAGAAGTTGTTGTATATCTTCCACCTTTGCATCAAGAAGGTTGGCTCTTTCCTTTCTAAGAAGAAGAAAGCCCAAACTCGCCTGGAAGCAAGATGTAGGTACATTTGAGACTTGTAGGCAAACTGGTCCCATAGGATGCTTGATCAGAACCTTTGTGTTGTACTGGTTTTGAGTGATTGTGGCTGTTGTTGTTGTTGTTGTTGTAAAGGTGTTGAGTGATTGTTGCTGTTGTTGTTAGGTGTTAAGTGCTTGTGGCTGTTGTTGTACAGGTGTTGAATGTTTGTGGTAGTTGGTATGGTGCAGCCAATGATGCTTGCATTGGGCTGATGCTTGGCTTTGTTGTCTCTATTTTTGTTGAAAGTTGTTGACCAGGGTCAGGTTTTTCACTAAATTGGAATGGATAAAGTTGAAGGTGAGCGTATATATTTTTATTTATTTATTATACTTTGTTGCTGTCTCCCGCGTTAGCGAGGTAGCTCAAGGAAATAGATGAAAGAATGGCCCAACCCACCCACATACACATGTATATACACACACACACACACACACACACACACACACACACACACATATATATATATATATATATATATATATATATATATATATATATATATATATATATATATATATATATATATATATTTTTTTTTTTTTTTTTTTTTTTTTTTTTTTTTAACTATTCGCCATTTCCCGCATTAGCGAGGTAGCGTTAAGAACAGAGGAATGGGCCTTTGAGGGAATATCCTTACCTGGCCCCGTTCTCTGTTCCTTTTGGA
Source organism: Panulirus ornatus (assembly GCF_036320965.1). NCBI lineage: Eukaryota > Metazoa > Arthropoda > Malacostraca > Decapoda > Palinuridae > Panulirus > Panulirus ornatus. Next base: position 11,999,213 of record NC_092267.1, on the reverse strand, counting down.
AAATTAAAAAAAAATAATGAGAAGGGAGGATTTCCAGCCCCCCGCTCCCTCCCCTTTTAGTCGCCTTCTACGACACGCAGGGAATACGTGGGAAGTATTCTTTCTCCCCTATCCCCAGGGATAATATATATATATATATATATATATATATATATATATATATATATATATATATATATATATATCTTTTCTTTCTTTTAAACTATTCGCCATTTCCCGCGTTAGCGAGGTAGCGCTAAGAACAGAGGACTGGGCCTTTTTTTGGAATATCCTCAACTGGCCCCCTCTGTTCCTTCTTTTGGAAAATTAAAAAAAAAAAAAAAAAACGAGAGGGGAGGATTTCCAGCCCCCCGCTCCCTCCCCTTTTAGTCGCCTTCTACGACACGCAGGGAATACGTGGGAAGTATTTTTTTTTTTTTTTTTTTTTTTTTTTTTTTTTTTTTTTTCCAAAAGAAGGAACAGAGAATTGGGCCAGGTGAGGGTATTCCCTCAAAGGCCCAGTCCTCTGTTCTTAATGCTACCTCGCTAACGCGGGAAATGGCGAATAGTATAAAAGAAAGAAAAAAAATATATATATATATATATATATATATATATACATTTCAACCTATACATATATATACATACATAGACATACACATATATACACATGTACATAATTCATACTTGCTGCCTTTATTCGTTCCCGTCGCCACCCCGCCACACATGAAATGACACCCCCCTCCCCGCGCACGCGCGTGAGGTAGCACCAGGAATATATACCTTTACATTTCAACGTATACATATATATACATACATAGACATATACATATATACACATGTACATAATTCATACTTGCTGCCTTTATTCGTTCCCGTCACCACCCCGCCACACATGAAATGACACACCCCTTCCCCGCGCACGCGCGTGAGGTAGCACCAGGAAAAGACAACAAAGGCCACGTTTGTTCACACTGTCTCTAGCTGTCATGTATAATGCACCGAAACCACAGCTCCCTTTCCATATCAATTAACACATAATCCAATAACGCTCTCAGGCCATCTCTCCTACTTACATACGTATACTTATGTATATCTCTCTTTGTAAACCTATTCCCAATCATCAGTCCTTTTTCAGCACGTAAATCTACAAGCTCTTCACCATTTCCATTTACAACACTGAACACCCCCATGTAAACCAATTATTCCCTCAACTGCCACATTACTCACCTTTGCATTCAAATCACCCATCACTATAACCCGGTCTCGTGCATCAAAACTACTAACACAGTCACTCAACTGCTCCCAAAACACTTGCCTCTCATGATCTTTCTTCTCATGCTCAGGTGCATATGCACCAATAATCACCCATCTCTCTCCATCCACTTTCAGTTTTACCCATATCAATCTAGAATTTACTTTCTTACACTCTATCACATACTCCCACCACTCCTGTTTCAGGAGTAGTGCTACTCCTTCCCTTGCTCTTGTCCTCCCACTAATCCCTGACTTTACTCCCAAGACATTCCCAAACCACTCTTCCCCTTTACCCTTGAGCTTCGTTTCACTCTGAGCCAAAACATCCAGGTTCCTTTCCTCAAACATACTACCTATCTCACCTTTTTTCTCATCTTGATTACATCCACACACATTTAGACACCCCAATCTGAGCCTTCGAGGAGGATGAGCACTCCCCGCGTGACTCCTTCTTCTGTTGCCTCTTTTAGAAAGTTA